>NC_056726.1:326384718-326439718 GCF_019279795.1 Protopterus annectens | reverse complement strand
AGGCTTTCAGAGTGGTTTTAAAAGATGGGAGGGATGGTATTGACCTAATGAATACAAGTAAGAAGTTCCAGTCCTTAGCAACCTTGCATGAGGACAGACAATGCCCATCAGATTTGATAGGTTCGTAGCATTAACTGCTACTGTGTTCTATATCAGCAGAAGTATACTTCTTATTATTTTATTACTTCTTTATTACTACTTTATACAATACCACCCTCCAGATTTCAATAGTCAGGCAAATTATCCTAGATCATGGAAGTACTAGTAAGTCCTTTGCGTTTCTTGATAAATTGCCAGAACTATCAAGGAATTTATATTGTTATAGCCATTGGAAGACAATCCAAATATTTTCATAAATAATGATTCCCTCACATATTCATTTTTCCCTTTGATGAAAAATAAACTTATTTTCCATTTGATAATAAATGCTACATATATACCTGAAGGACAAGCCAGTTTTAAAATATTCTCCCTTAACAATACAGAGATAGAAACTATAACCCAGACAAAACTGCTTAGTGTAGCACTTTGAGGACAGCCTCAGATTTGAAGTACACATTCAAAATAATATAAAAAAAATCACCAGAAACCTGCTATGCTTTATAGACATAACAATGTTCTTACTAACTCTGTTAAAAAGACCCTAGGAAACACTTACCTCCTTCCTTCACTGTTATATGTTGTCCCTATCCTTACCAATTTGCAGGTATCTGTTAAAACTAAACTTGAAGTATCCTATAATAAAGTTGTTAAATTTGCTATCATTACCAAACTTGCAGGTATCTGAAACTAAACTTGAAATATTCTACAAAAAATTGCTAAATTTGCTACTAGTAAACAATACTATACACATCACTGCAATTTCCTTTAAAGTTTGAAGTGGCTTGAACTACCCTACTCCCTGGACTTCCTACAACTAGCTACTGCCCACAACGTCATTTATATACCCCATGCCTGTCCTGCACTAAGCTCTACTCTTCCTTCTTATCACCCAAATGGGCACCTTTGTTCTAATGATAAACCACTGCTCACAATCTGTAAACCTCAAAAACCAATTGGAACTAGCCTTTATTGCTACTCTTTTGTCAACAAAAAATGGAATTCTATTCCACAGGCTATTAGGACTGTAACCTCCCATCCTTCCTTCAAGCATCTTCTGAAAAGCCACCTATCAAACTCATGTCTCTGTCATGCTACACCCCTGGCTGAATATAAATCATATCTACTTTTCTCCACCACTATCTGTATAGATTCTCTGTCCATCTCCACTTCTTCATCTTCATCAAGCTATCCTAACCTCTCTTCCACTTTATACAATCTCTTCGTATCACCTCCTCCCCATTTATACTATTCTATCCTAATCTATGTCCCCCCCTTTAATAATAAGTAAAAGTCATGAGTATAGTTCAATTGTAAATATACTCTGAATTGCCAAAAGGGCACTGTCCAGAATTGTATGTACACTGTTGTAATTTATTATATCTCATTGTTTTTTGTAACATATTTTCAGTATATCTCTATGCCTTTTAATGTTGTTGTTTATTTTTGAAATTATATTTTTCATCTATTTCTTATGTAATGTTTTTGATTTTTTTTTATTTTGTCTGTTAAGTGGAGCTTTTCTCCTCAGGCCTCCACTGAAAATGGACTCTTAATGACCCACTCAGACTTTCCCTTTAAACAAATGTCAATAAATAAAATAATAAGTACATTGGTTTACTATTTAAAATCTATATGCTTCTAGAATTTTAGAAACAGTATCACTCTACAGCTCAATCAAATTAGAATTAGCATGGTCTGATTCTTCACGCCAGTAGATATTAATAATAATAAAATAATATTATTACCCTTTCGGCTAAGATATTCCAAACACAAACATCATATCTCTTTCTTGTACAGCTCAATATTATATTCTTTAGAACTTTCAGTGGCATATCCTTCCATTCACTGGACATCATTATTAAAAAAAGAAATCTGAATTAATGGATAAAAACATTTAACATTTTCAAAACAAATTCATCAAACATTAACATTTCTGCATACTGCCCACCAGATTCCAAACAAGACTGTGTTTTGGGCAAATTCAGTTCACTCAGATATATAATTTATGAGGAATCACAACTGTGGATGCTCTAAATGTGTTGTGATCATGCAAATCTTTCTAACAATTTGGTTATTTACATATAGCAAACTGAGGAAGTATACAATTCTAAGTGCTAAATGTAACCAGTATAATTATTTGTTAGGTAGCCCTGTGTCAAACATCATTGCAAATAATATCATCTTAATGTCTTGCATAGGATACATTTTTGATTGCCAAAAACTGGACATAATGAGTACAGATTTCTCTGAAGAAATGGCTGGCAATTATGAAATCATCTTTATTTCTGAAGACTTTCTCCAAACTTTCTTCAGCTTGCCAGCAAGTTTCCCCACCTGTGTCTCAACTTAATATCATATGCAGTTTTGGTTGGTGAATGACATTTGGGGCTTTAGCAACTCCCCGGGACTACTGCAGTACTACAGATCTGGATGTTGATATTGTCTCCTTAAGACTTCTTAAAATAGATAAAGTCTTGACCCATGCCAAAGCTTAACTAAACAGGTCTTGGGATTTAGAAACACTGTGGTAGCGTTGTCGCCTCACAGTAAGACGTTGTCCTGTTCGATTCTCAGCTAGAGCATCTTCTCTGTGGAGACATGCGTGAATGGGCATACCTTCGTTGAAGGTTGTGCATCAGGGCTGGCAACTCAGCACATAAAAATCTACTGCCAATCATTAGCAGACCGGAGTTCCACTGTGGCGACCCCTAACCGGGAAAAGCCAAAAGACACAACAACTGCAGTGGTAAGCCCTATTAACCACTAGTAGTAGTCATTTCTGATCCAGAGACAACCTTAGCACAGTGAGTATATGCACTGAGGTGCAACATCACAGTGGGCATTACCTATGTCTTACCAAAAATCTAAATGAAGCATTCTGGGAGAGAGGCATATGGTAAGGGGTCACATGCTCTCCTCTGGAAATGCATGCAGTAAATGATTTCTGCAGCTGAATGATTCAGAGAAGCACTTGGTTGTGTAAATCAACACCACCAGATGCACTGATTAAAATAACTAAACATTTTCATTCACCCATTGCTTTCAATGAAAGAAGAAAGAGACTGCACTTTAGAAATATGTACCAGGGAGTTAAGAAGATATGTAGTGGTGGGGTTTATGTACATTAGTGTATTTGTAGCTGTGTGTGTGAGTGTATGCAGAGGTATGAGTGGTTTCAAATGATTCTGTGTGTGTGTCTATGCATGTTTGTGTGTGCATATGTGCATGTCTGTGTGTGTGTGTGTGTGTGTGTGTGTGCATGTCTGTGTGTGCCTGTGTCTGCCTTTCTGAATGCCTGATTGCAGTAGGGGAGAGGTAGAGTAGATGGATATGCATATCTGTGCATGCCTGTGCATGGGTGAATAGGTGAGTATGTACATGCATGCAGTCAGATGAGGGGGTTCTAAATGATGAGTGTGTGCATGTGTACTGAGGGGAAGAAGTGAATAATACCTGTAAGTACTTGTGGGGGGATTCCATACTTCTCAGCTCCCCCTAAACTAATGAGCTCTATCTGGAATATGGGCCATACTAGATAGCAGGGAGCAATGTATTAAATATTATTGCAACTCACTGAAAAGGTTAATAGAACAATTGAAAGAATACAATCATGAATTTGTAATGTCTAGCAGTAGTGACTGACTGCATTCATCTGTGACAAGAGACAGCAAATGTAAAAGGGAAAATAATGGCTGTTCTATTGAATCAAGGGCAGTCAAAAGACACAGGCATATGTGTGTGTGTGTGTGTGTGTGTGTGTGTGTGTGTGTGTGTGTGTGTGTGTGTGTGTGTGTGTGTGTGTGTGTGTGTGTCTTTGGATGTGAGTATGGGTGTGTGGGAGTGGATGAGTGGTTTCTTGCTTCCACTGAAAATAACTGCTATGTACCTAGTGTGCTTACACAGTTAAGACTTGTATTTAGAAAATTCAAAGCCATAGAGGATAGCACAGCTTTTGAGTACTATCTGTATATATCAAATGCTTTTTCACCAGTACTCAAAATAGCAACCACTACTGATGAATAATAATCCATCAAAACTTCAGATTGAGTTTTAATATGGTTCTTGATGAGGAACAAGCTCACATTTCCTTGCTCTTTTTCAATATATTGTGGATGACATTCCATGAGTTGACCAACACACCAACAAATGACAATGCAGCAATACACATGCATATATGCATGCATACATACATACATATATAATGATCAAACTCAAATGTTCAATCATCAAAAACTCCAAAAAAAAATAAAATAAAACAAGCAAACAAAAATAAAATCTATTTTTTTGCAAGGAGGCTAGACCCTCCCCCTACACTCACCCACACCACCTGGCTAAATATTTAGATAAGCTTCTTTAGATTACCAGAACTAGGACATTAGAAAGAAAACCTATAACAATCATATAATCAAACATTCAATTTGCCATCCAAAAAGCTGTGGTAGGTGAATATCATCACACATAAGCCAGAATTGCCTATTGTGGTTCAACAGATTTTTTTTCACTTATCACCAAGGTGACTGGTTTGATTTATCTGTGAAATATAGTGGTGAGGATCTATTTGCAAAACCTAAAGTCTAAACAATGATTGTCCCCATGGAAGCTGTTTGAGTTAGTCTCAGTGGTCTGTTTCATCTTCACACCATTTGGTTCAGGAGTGAAAGCATTTACTTTAGTACTGGATGAATCTTTCAGTTAGTTATCTCTGGCCCCATAAAATGGGCTCTGCTATCTTACTGTTTTTATTCTCTCTACTTTCATTTCAGATAGATGCATTATACAGATAGTTGATACTAGGCATCCCATCAAAGCAGGCAGCCTTGATTCACTGTTTATGTTGATTCCAACACACATGTTGTTCCCATGAATCTGCAAAAATAAATGCCGTTTCAATGGCTAAATATTCTGTTAAAAAGACTTTTTAAACTGATTTTTTCATTTTTACAACATTGTGAATGAATCTTTTTCATTAAAATGGAGTTAGAAGTGAATAACAACCTAACCAGTCTATGAATCATATTCTAAATAGTGACTCAGCTACCCTCCGTATCAGCTGGCCTGACACTTATTCAAAGTAGGGACCTGACCTCCTCTTCAACCAGCAAGCCTAGGTATAAGCCAGTCAGAAGTCATAGCCTTCACCTGAATCATAAGGGCTATTTTTTACCGCACACCCTAGTTTAAGGTTATTTAAACAACAAGAATTGTAATGTTTTTTTTTTCAGGAGGAAACGTTGTATGAAGTCTGATAGATGAAAGCACTCATTCTTTTGAATAAACCAGACAACTTAAAGCTCAAAGGATTGCTTTGTGTTTTCATTGCTTGATTTTAAGAATGTATACATTCTACTCTGGTAAGCTGTCTGTCTGCAAAATACTTACAGGAATACAATAATGGATTACTTCAAACAAAGAGACTTTTTCTTTTAATTTTACTTGCTGGTCCCAGGGAGAACCAAACACTTCACTGGATATGGAGAGCCAATGAGAGGACACAATAAGTAGCTTACATTTTGTATTGCTTTAACAAACAAATCAGATATTGTGTTATAAAATAAGATCCCCGTAGAAGTGATGTTAGAATAATTTCACTAACAAAGGTATGTGTCACATGCAGTGAGTGGAAGCATAAATATTGTATAGGTCCATTTTTAAAAAAAAAACAAGATAAAAATGAGAAATAACAATACCTATATGAAGAATTAATGGCCCAAGAATTTGTGAAACATCTTTCACATCACTAACCATGGACTAGCATATATTAAGAAACATGAAAATAAAGTTTTGTCATAATTTAAGGCTTCAGGTATTCCCCATGATATATCTGTCCTCTTTTGCTTCCTTTATTGACCAGCAGCTCAAATTTGCCCAGTCCATGCATAGAAATAATGCAGATGTTGTGATGGCACTATGACCAGCTACTTTGAAGAAACCCTTTGGTGAATGAAGTAGCAGCTGCATCACTATCAATACTTTTCTACTGGTTGTCATGTGACTTGTCCCTCAGTGCAGCAAAACAGCTTATGGTGTACAATGAAGGAAATTCCTTAGAATATGCCAGCTTCCTCATGGGGCTGTCACAGCTCTTTACCTCCACCAACCAAGGATTGTTTATGTCTTCTTTGGGGAGTATTAATGCTGTCATTATCGTGTTGGCCAGGGAGAGCTACATATTTGTTAGAAATGGGTAGCTAGCTTCTCACTCTCAACTGTGTATTTCTAGCTTCATCATCAAATATTGCCTTCATGATGGTCGGTACTCTTTGCTTACCTCACTGGCCTGTCCAACAAGAATTAAGACTATAAGCAATTCAGGGCCTCTTCTGGTGTATTGAAACTCAGCATCAGATTCTACCTTTTGATCTGGAGTATAGGCTGGTACTCACTGCTCATTTCTGTAGTACATAGAGGCACAGACACAAACTCCATTCACTTTTTCATCAAATCATAGAAGTAATCTTGAAATAATCTAACCTTCTAACTGCATAAATCAAAAACTTTACCATCTTTTGCACAATGTAGGGTTATCAGCAAAGTTTAGTAATGTGATAATGACATGCCTGGGATTGTGCAAGGAGAAGGGAGGTTTATGTGCACTGTGAGACCTTTTTATCAAGCTCTCACAGTCTATGCTCAGTGCTTTGGGCAATTCTACCAGCAGACATTGTACAATGACATCTCTATGCCTTTCTTATGCCCCATGAGATGTAGATTGTTTCTACACAATTTGCTTTTAAGTTTGTTTATTTGTCTTGCTAGCCAGTCTATAGATAATTTGTGGGCTTGTAAAGCCATGTGGCCCTCTTGAAAGCATGAGGAGGACACAGAGACTGCAGCTTCAAGAAAGTTAACTTTTGTATTTAGCTGATGTAATTTTCTCTGTTAGTAAGCACTATCTGTTTCAATTCAGTGGTGTGTTTCTCCACTTCATTCAGTGGTGAGACAAGTACATCTACGTTACTATTTGTACCCTTAGTGCAACCTGTGCTCTTCTAAGCCATTGTGTCGGCTACCTCACCATTACTTAAAGGCATCAGTTGCCCTGCTTGATAAGCTACACTTGACTGACTGCTGCAGATAGTAATTGTTTGCAGAAGAGAAGGAATTTCTTTCATCAGATCCATGTAATATACTCCCTGTCTTCCACAGAACCAAACACATGCTTCCAAACTGCAAACCACTCACTCCATCCCCAAGTACTCCAATTTAGGGGAACTGTTACTTTGCATTTGAGGATACCATCTCTATACTGTGCTTCATGGATTCACCAACATGTAAGCATTCTCAAGGATCTGAAGAACTTTAGTTCAGTACTGTATCTGCAAAATGAGGGTCCAATTACTGTGCTTCAGGGATTCACCAACATATAAGCATGGGCAAGGACCCAAATAACTTTAGTTCAGAACTGTAACTGCAAAATGAGGGTCTGGTGGCAAAAGTCTGGAGGCAGACTCAGCTGGACTGTTGGTGGTCTTTGAAGGCATGTCAAGGAGAAAATAGGAGTGTGGATTACATAATCAGAGAGGCTGGGGTGAAACAAGTGGCTTTAGTCCATGTACACTTTCAAATGCTTCTTTGTGAGTCCCTGTAAGCTTTTAGATGTAATATCATGCAGAGACGCTAAGAAAGGTATGATTTAATGGAAGGGGGAGGGGGGTTGACATAGTCATGTTAGAGTCTGAGTCTCCCCTGCAGGTGCTCAGACTCATCCATTTATTCACTAAGGCATTGGCGGTGTGAGTTGTAAACTTAGTATGAAAGTTCTGGTATCATGAAGTTATTCATATTCTGCATACATGCAGAATAAGTGCAGTCAGGTTCAATGTATTTTCTGAAAGGTGAAGTTACCCAAGTACCCTGGGAATGATTATAATAAGCAGATAATACAGAGGCACAACTTTGTTTATGGGGTGTGTGATGTTTTCCTTTAACAAAACCAATACTGTTTCAAAATGCTTTTTTATTTGTAATGGCATGCAGTTATGTTAATTTAACACAGTTAATGACAAAGCTCTTTTCTATACAATATTTTTAGCAAGTTGTATGGGGAAACACTAGAACTTGTTGAAAGCTGTATGCATCAAGAACACAGATCACTGGAAAAGAGACCCTTATCTCAATTCTGTGCATGTTTGATATTGGTATATGGGGCATTTGGACTCTAATCTCCTAAATCAGGCCTTTTATTCCTTCTGAATTGTTTGTCTTGTTTTCAATGTATTGTGCATCAGCAACTTCAGCCTTTAATGAGATGTCATGAATCCATGATACAGGGTCCATGTTGAAAAACAAATTCAGTCATACAACAGGAAACTGTTGAGGTACCTAATAAAACAGGAAACTGCTGAGGTATAGAGCTAAAGAACATAACTTGCTGCACATGGAATGTTTTTTTTCTCCTTATTACTTAGAGAATAGCAGCAAATTTCCAGGCTTCTGGAGATTTTGATGGATCTTAAAGCATTGCAGGACGACTTTGCTCGAGTCCCATAATGTACAGTTGTGTACACTTACCATAAATGTAGATGTTCGAGTGTATTCACTGTTGCAGTCATCATATTTGGGTTATCTGCTTGCAGTATCCCTCAGTCGGCCTGATTATCAAAGTCTTGGGTCCTGCATCAGTTGCTGTCTCACCTTCCGTGATGTCAGGTAGTCAGGGGTATAAAGAATGCAGCCAATGCCATTACATCAGTTTTTCTTGCCCAAGATGTCAGGTGCCCCCTTAATGGGAAGCAATATATATATATATATATATATATATATATATATATATACAAGGTTATAGGTTCTCCTGTTCGATTCTCGGCTGGAGTGCCTTCTGTGTAGAGTCTGCATGTCCTCCTTGGCGGTCGAGTGGCATTTGAAAGACATGCGTGAATGGGCATGCCTTCGTTGAAGGTTGGGCATCGGGCTGGCAACTCGGCACCATAAAAATCTACTGCCAATCATTAGCGGATCATTGTTCTGTTGTGGTGACCCCTAACCGGGAAAAGCCGAAAAGGCAGATAACATACAAGGTTATACCTCCTACAAAAAAACAAATATACCAAAAAGCTTTTAAGCATAGTAAAGGAGAGTAGAGGTATAGCCAAAAGAAGTCAGAGGGTTGGCAGGAGGGCAACCAGGACTGCAAAAGTGAATACACTCAAACATCTACATTTATGGTAAGTGTACATAACTGTACTATGTTCTTTGTGTTTTACTGTTGCAGTCATCACATTTGGGTAGATTCCCAAAGCTAAGGATGGGAGGAGGAATTTAGATAGCATTAGGACCAGCTATAAGGCCCTGCAAGACTGCAAATTGGCAAATGGTAATGCTTGGTGAAAGTATGTACAGAACTCCAGGTAGCAGCTTCTAGGATGTCCCTGGTAGGGACACCTCTGAGAAAGGCTGTAGAGGTAGATGCAGCCCTGGTTGAATGGGATCTAATCCCCTGTGTGATAGGTTTTCCATGGTTCTCATAGCAGAAATTAATGCAATGGCCTATCCATTTAGAAATGGTTTGCTTTGAAATAGCCTTCCCCTCTGCCCCAGCAGCAAATGCCACCAGCAGTTGTACAGATTTCCTTTGAGGTTTAGTCCTGTCCAAATAAAATCTAAGTTGTCTGTGCACATCTAAGGAGTGCAGTATCCATTCTCCTTTGTTCTGTGGATTAGAAAAGAAGGTTGGCAAATGAATGGACAGATTAAGAGACACACTGGATACTACATTGGGCATGAAGGAGGGATTGGTCCTGAGGGACACCCTGTCTGCATGAAAGATGATGAAAGGCTCCACTGCCATAAGGGCCTGTAATTCAGATACTCTTCTTGCTGAAGTGATTGCTAAAATGAAGACTGTTTTCCAAGAAAGGAATTTTAACTCTGCACTTGCAGCTGGCTCAAAAGGAGGAAGAGTGAGTTTTTCCAATACAAGATTAAGGTCCCAGGCTAGAGTTGGGGCTCTCCTGGGTGGTCTTAAGTTTTTGGCCCCTCTGAGGAACTGCTTGAGCAGTGGATGAGAGAAGAGGGGTGGTTCTGTATTGTAATGAGCTGAAATTGCTGGGGCGTGAATTTTGATGGAGGAAAAGGAAAGGCCCTTGTGAATCATCTCAGTTAAATACTGAAGAATCTGAGGTAAATTGGGTGCTGCTGTGACCATCCCTTGAGTCTGGTTCCAGGCACAGAATTATTTCCATTTTTCAGCATAAGATTTTTTAGTACTAGGCCTCCTTGCCTCCAAAATGACATCCAACACTTGTTTACTGAGGGATGGTAATGGAGAGATTAGGTAATTAGCCAGGCTGCCAGGTTCAGGGTTTAAAGCTGAGGGTGCAGAATCTGGCTCTCCTGCTGTGACAGCAGGGTAGGGGTCTGAGGCAGGAGCCATGGAGCCTGCAGTGACACACTGCAAAAGAGGGGGTACCAGTGTTGGCGTGGCTAGTCTGGTGCAATCAATATCATCCTTGGTTTGTCCTGTTTGATCTTGAGTAGTACTTTGGAGAGGAGAGGCAGAGGAGGAAAGGCATAAACTGATAGATTTTTCCAGCTGAAGGACAAAGCATCCACTTTCCAAGCTTCTTTGTGGGGAGTCCTTGTGCAGAATTTGTCCAATTGGTAGTTCTGGGGGGAGATAAACAGGTCTATATCTGGGCTCCCCCGTTTGTTTATCAACATGTTGAAAGCCTTTGGTTCCAGTTTCCACTTGTGTGGGTCCATGAGATTTCAGTTTAGTTCATCTACCAGTGTATTTAGTTTTCCTGGAAAGAATTGAGCCTGTAGATGCACATATTAGCTCAAGGCTGTGTTTCACAGAGCTGTGACTAGTCTGCAGAGGGGGAAGAATGGGTACCCCCCTGCTTATGTACCACATAACAGTGATGCTGGCCGTCCTTACCATTAATTGTCCTGGAAGAATGTGGTCCTTGAAGGCTGTCAGAGCATTCTGTACAGCTAACATTTCTTTTTGATATATATGCAAGGGCATTTGACTTGGGTTCCATTTGCCCTGAATGCACTTCCCTGCCATGTGAGCCCTCCATGCATAGTCTGATGTGTCTGGTATGATATATGTATATATATATATATATATATATATATATATATATATATATATATATGGTTCTACCTGACTTCGTCGACAGCTGAGAAGACCGACATCGAATCGGAGCTCCAGAAGATCGCTGAATCGCGGGTTGCAGAACATCGACAATGCAGAAGACCGACACGACGGATGACAACACCAACGCCGAGGATGCCGACATGGGGAAAGGCTGTGTGAGTGTGCGGTAGTAGTGAGACGTTTAGGGTGGGAGGCAGGTAAGTGTGGAGATTGACGGTCTGTGGGGATAGGGGTGGGTTAAGTGAGTTAGGGTTAGGGAGCGATAGGGGCGGGTTAAGTGAGTTAGGGTTAGGGAAGCGATAGGCGGGTTAAGTGAGTTAGGGTTAGGGGCGGGTAGGTAAGTGTGTGGCGATAGTGACGGACCTTAGGGTTAGGGTAAGGTTTAGTGTGGGCTTGTAAGGATTTTGGTGTGCTTGTGTTGTGTGTGTGGTTTGTGGAATGGGGATGTGTTTTGTTTTGTATGGGGTTTCGTGTTTGTGTACCGTCGGTTATGTGTGGTTTCGTGTTTATGGACTGTCGAATATGTGGTGTCGGTGATGTGGTTGTCGGTGTTGTGTGGTTTCGATTATGTCAGGTAGAACCATATATATATATATATCTGTGTGTGTGGGTGTGTGGGTGTGGGTGTGTGTGTGTGTGTGGGTGTGTGGGTGTGTGTATAATATGTATATATATATATATATATATATATATATATATATATATATATATATATATATATATATATGTGTATATATGTATGTATATGTATATGTATATATATATATATATATATATATATATATATATATATATTTGTGTGTGTGTACATATAGGCTTAACCTCCTGCAAATATATATATATGTATATATATATATATGTAGATGTATATATATATATATATATATATATATATATATATATATATATATTTTTTTTTTTTTTTTTTTTTGCAGTGAGGACAAGCCTCCATGCAACCCTGCTAATTATATATACTAATTCGAAGATTGCACAGTAGTGGGATAAGGACAAATTCCCTTACTGCACTGCAACACAATCTAATGCAAAAGGCTGCAGGCAGAAAGTTAGTGTAATAGAACATTTGCTCACATGAGCATTTGCTTTTTTGCAGTAATAAAATGCATTCCCTCGCATAAGCATTCACATTTGTCAGCTGCAAGCATATATATGCTTGTGTGCGCCTGTGTGTGTGCATGCGTGCATGCGTGTGTGTGTCCACATATGTGTATATATTTATATATACATATAAAAAGGGGAAGGCTGTTGTGGTTGTGCTGTAAACACATCTAGTTGCTGACAGCTCGCTTTTGTTAACAGATATGCGTTTGACTAACCTGAAGTTTGTTGTTATTCCCTGTACACCAAAACAAAAACTTTTTGAGGTGCCAAAGTATTACAACCATCTTATCATTGTTTGATAGTTCAATCTGAAACAGATATCACAATTCACCCAAGTAATTTGAATTGGTAATGCATTTAAGAAAAGCACTACTATGATAGAGATATTTACTAAAAACTTCAAAGGCACAGTCAGGAATGCTAAGATTAAAACTTTTTTTTTATATGAGTGCTATATAAAGACAGATGGTTCATTTAGATTTCAGAGCTACATGCTTCCATTTGTTTTATATTCAACTTTTCAAGTTTATATCAACAAGATAAATTGCAGAATAAAAGAAAAAGTTATTGATGAAATACTCCTCGTATACATAATGAAAGTGTTTGCATAACACACTATTAAAAGAAAAAAACATTTAAAATTGATTTTAACAAATTGCAGCTGCAGATAAAAAATGTATACAGCCCGATATTTTTCCCAGAACATTTTTTAATGACTAGTAAACATTTCCAGATATTGTTATTGTGGCTATAGTTTCCCATAATACAGCTAAGCATTATTGTACATTGATTTTTATACTGTCCATCTTAGCCATGTGGAGCTTAAAGAAAATACTTATCAGCTTCTTAATACAAGAAATCTGGACAAAACCTAAAATAATGGGGGGGGGGTCAAAGGCCCAAAAATAGGTATAGAATTTAAATATTGATCTTATAAACTTAGAAAGTTATTAGAATAACATGATTTTTGTCAGCATGCATTTTCTGAAGGATATGAAGTCTGAAACTCGTGTGTGTTATTATTTAATGACTTCAATCCTCAGTGATTTGCCAGAAAACCATACATTTTATGAGGACAGACCAAAAATGTATGGCAAAAATATGGACAATTTGTGAAAATCTGGACAGCTGAGAAGTATGAGACTCAACAGAAGCTGCTAAAAATATCTCTATATCTCTAAACCATTCTGTCAGTATTTCCCAGTTTCCTTCATGGAGACATAGCTTAGTAAATGTAACAGATGAGAGTCAGATGTTTGATATGATAAAGTGCAAAGCTGCTGCACATAGTGTAAAAGTGTCCAGGAAAGAAATTATTCAAAAAACACTACAAAATAAGGACGTATTAAATATGTTCAAGTATGACCTAACATTATTTTAATGAGACTGACATATTAGCTTATGCAGTTCAAAAAGTGTGAAGATTTCCAACCTGCAAAAAAAATAAAATAAAAAATAAAAAGATATCTGTCTAAGTGGAACATACTTTTATTTTCTCTACTGGCAACATACAGCTATGTTTTGAGCAAAGAAAAACAGCAAATATATACCTTGCTGTCATGTTGTATGGTGTAACACTGTAAAGTGAAAAAACATCAGCAGATCATCCAATCTATCACCATGCAGCTAATTTATTATTGGTTATGAATTAGTTACCGAGAGGTCCTAGAAAGATATTGGACAGGCAGAAAGGGATTAGGTGAAATACACAATATAAGCAGATTGAGAAGAGAACCACATGATGGATAAGATGGGCCATCCCATTAAATACCAACATATCAAAACCATTATGTATCCTGGCCACAAGAACTTTCCAAGGGACAAAGGACAGCACAATGGGAACATCACAGGGCTTAGCATCCAGGAGATTAAGTACCTTCCTGGATATCATGATAAAATGTTGATACATTCACCAGACTCCCTAAAACAGATCTGCAATGTCATTTGATTTTGGAAACATTTCACAGGATTTTCAATATGCCCACAGTGCATGGAGCTATAGTCTGCAGCCATGTGCTGATATGTGTATATGTAGGCCATGATAAGCCATTGTACCTGTAGATGGTGCCAATGGCATAATCATAATCACTGGTGTCTGCCAACATGCCATTGTACATAATGCATAACTAAAGCATATTAGTGATTCCTTCCATGCATTCCCTAGTGGCCATATATGCACTTGTACTTAGCTGGTACATATTGTAATGATTAATAATGAAGGCAAAAAGGACCAGAAACAGACCAGTAAGAATGCCTAATAAAACTGTTGACAAACTGAAAGAAATTCTTTAAAATGTATAGAAAGCAATTCACTGGTCCAGATGTAAAATTAGGACTTTTTAACTAAGTATCTAACTGCCAGATACCCCAGAGGAGATGCAATAAACAGGACATTACTTCCAGAAGTGACCTTCTCTTAGAATTATAATGGATGTTTTTGACTGGTAGAAAGTGTTGGCATGAGACAATCATTGATTGAGTAGTGGGTTTAGAAGTAAAGATGCGATGCAGGCTTAATACATGAAGTTACTTACATGATTTTCATCCAGTGGACCAAAGTTTCTTCTGTGTTCTTTGTGAGAAACCTAAGTGAAGCAGTTTGAAAACTGGATGTTTTTAGGTTATCTGGTGGATTTCAAATCTGAAATGTTTGTAGCTTAGAGAACTAAGATCCTGACTATGATCAAGATGACCCTGGATCAGTTAATTCTTGGTCATTAGAGGAGCCAAGCTAGGAAGGGTGGGAGTGAGTGCCTGTGATCCACTTACCTGTCCTCTATGGGGAGGTAGTCTGGTCTGCTGCAGTGCTGCAGAGAGAGGTTGATGGCAGGCGGCATTAGGGACTGGGAACAATTTCTGTCCTTCATGGTACACGGACAGGAACAAGTATGCCTATACGGAAAGAGCAACAAGTCCTCACATCAGATGGTGGAGAAGGGTAAGGTCAGAAAATGGAAAACACTCCTAATAGCTACCTGGATGGTGACTGCACTGTGAATGAATGGCTGTCACCGTGATACTGAGGAATAAATGACTGGCTGTGTCAGCTAGATGGTTGGAAAGCATGGAATTGGGAAAAGGGTTAAAAATAAAGCAGTACATTACATTTCTTTTAGACTGATTCTGTACAGATGACTTGTGAATTTTGAAGTTATTCTGTCATGAAGTCTTTTATTAGTTCCACTATGAAAGCTTGAATAACCAAATCACATTACAGAAAACAAATGTCTGAAAAACACGAGTGAAAAGTCAAGCAGCAAGCATTTTTTGCATGTTACAAGCCAAAGCAGTCATTGGCATTTTGATCTTTGGTGTCTTGCAACTCTGGCACCTGACACAATTGGAACTTTGTGTCCTGCAGAGGTTTTTTTGTTAAATAACTTAAAATATCAAGCACAACTATTTAGTGTGATACAACCGCTGGAAGCATATCCATATTAATTAGTATACTGTTTCTGTTTGGAAATGCTATCTGGTCACTTTGTGCAATTAAGAAAAACGTGTTTTATTTGTCTTAATTATCCTTAATTTCACATCAAAATTACTGTCTGACAAAAAGTAAAAAACTGCAAACAGAGACAAACACATCAGAGAGCAGTAAAACTGAATTAAAACTCAAACCGTAGATCCCTTTCACCCAAAGTACATTTCGAAATTTCTTTAAGACAAACTATGTACTCCTAAGTAATACATTGGCAAGCCTCAGGTCCTCAGCAAACCCAGCCAACTTCAGTGAATATGAAGAAATGTATACCACCACATTATACAAGCATGCAAACAGCATGCATAAATGCAGCTGTACCCACATGAACAAGTGCAGGGCAAACCCCAGAAACAAACCAGCATTGTGGAACTATAGTATCAACAAGCTTTATAATAAAAGGAAAATAATTTTAAACAAAAGTAAGAAGAGTAATTCTTAGAATGTTAGAGTCCTTGTTACCAAAATAAACCAAAAGACAGAAGCTTAATAAAATCTACCAAAGCTAAGTTTGAGGATAAAATAGCTACCTAAGCCAAAGACAATTACAAGTAACTTTTAATTAGGTTTGTAATCTGAAAAGCACAATGCAGCAATGCACTGAGTTGGTTGTCAACAATGTTATCTACACTGAGGCTGAAGATATAGTAAACCTACTGGCCAATAACTTTAACTCTAACTTTGCTCCTCTCTCCTCTCCATCTGTCCCTCAAGATATACCTGAAACTGGGTTGCCACCAACAATCACACAAGAACATGTCCTAAGAGTGCTATCAAAAATTAAAAATACCACTACAAAAAGCAGCCAAATCCATTGCCTATCCCATTTCCATTCTCATCAATAGAACCATCAGTGAAGGACACATCCCTAGAATCTGGAAAGTCTCCCATATTATCCCCTTCATAAGGGTGGAAACTCTACTGAATTCTCCAATTACCATCCCATAGCCCTACTTTTTCCCTTGGCAAAGATCATGGAAAAATGCATCCACAGGCAATTGCTAGACCATCTAATCCAAAATAATTTACTTTCCAGCTGTCAACATGATTTCAGACCTTCCCACAGCACTACTACTGCCCTCCTTTCCTTTACTGACTGTATTAACAAAAAACATAACTTCAATATGCTTTCCTCTGCACTGTTTATAGATCTGTCCAAGGCATTTGATATGGTAAATCACCAGATACTTATAAATATCTTCAAATCCCAGTCACTAGATGCACAAGCCATAAAATGGTTCATCCTATTTAGATAACAGACAACAGGCTGTTCTTTGGCACAACATTCTATCTACCCACCTGCCTGTTAACATTGGTGTCCCTCAAGGTTCCATATTAGGACCTCTCCTGTTTTCTATATTTATTAACGACCTTCACCTAGCAATCCCCCAAGCTACATGCATACAATACGCAGATGATTCCATACTTATATGCTCAGCCACATCAATATCTGAACTTTACTCCCTTACCCAAAATGTGTTTAACACAGTTGAGCAATGGTTTACACAGTGATGTCTCCTTCTGAACCCCCAAAAAATGAATATCCTCCTTTTTACTCCTACACATAAGTCCCCCACAATAGATTTCACAGTAACATCCAATAATGGTACTCTCATATCCCCAGATCCAACCACCAAACTACTAGGTATCACTATAGATAACAACCTTAACTTCGACACCCATATCAATAATACTCTAAAAACTGTTAATAGAAAACTAGGCTCTCTCTACAGGATCAAACCATTCCTCTCTCCTGCAGCTAGAATAGCTATTGCTCACACCCATCTAATCTCTACTGTCCTCTATGCCTTACCCATATATACTAATCTATCTAAAAACAACCTTAATAAAATGGAAAACTCCTACAATAACGTAGCCAGATTTGCTACAGGCAACCCATTCAGAACCCACCACTGTTTTAATCTAAAGCAGCTAGGATGGCTTGAATTACAAAATCAGCTTAAATTCCAACTGACCATTGCCCATAAAACCCTTTACCAACCTACCAATTCTCCTGTACTATCTACACTCATCATCCCCTATAATAATCTGAAGACCTTACGATCGTCACATAAACTTCTTATAAATATTTGTAAATCAAACAACAGGGCTGGGGACTCTCTCTTCTCTAATACTGTTGGGAAATCATGGATCCTTCTTCCCAGCGAACTTTCCTCACTTCCCTCTATATCACTTTTCAAAATCAAACTGAAACTTTTCCTCAGAACACACTGGTTGTGCCCCTGCACTAAACCTGACTAACCAGCTAGCTTTTCTTACTTGGTTCAGACTACCCTCCTCTTCTCAGTAATCAAGATCATTTTTCTTAATAACAACAAACCTTGTCCTTCTAGATACTGTTACTTACATCTTCTGGAATCTCATTAATGTGACTACTTTTTTACTAATATATTGTATATAATCAGCTGCCTTCTTTTTCTTTTATTATGTATTGAAACTGCATTTTGTATTGTACTAATTGTACCTGCATATTTTGCACTATGTTATGAACTTCTTACCTCTTTGATTATTCTCTGTACTGTACCTGCAATGTGCATTGTTTACATTAATTTTCGTATATATGATTTTATTTTTGTTTCCTCTGAGCTTATCTCCCAGGGCCTCTACTGAAAATGGATATATATCCAGTTAGACTAGCCCGGTCAACAAATGTAAAATAAAATAAATAAATTATTACACACAAGCACATCAGGAATGAGGCTTTGTAACTTAAATTTAAACTTATAAACAGACTGACTACCACACTCGTACATGTTAACATTCTGGCTGTTTTCTCAATATGGAACTACTACCTGCATGTTCTCACTATTTATATGCACGTGCTTACATCTGGAAATGTTTCTTAAAGTTACATACACACACCCTGTTCTACACTCTCCCTCTTTGAGAAATAGATCATATACCAAATGACAGTATTCAATGACATGCAATTACACAGAAATGAGCTTTTGACATGCAGTTGTACAGAAATAATTCTTTGACATGCAACCATACAAAATTAGACACATATAAAACAATCATGTTCAGGTTGCTGTGTATTTTACATTAGGTCTAGAAATACGACCTGATCATGTAACATAAAAGTCAGAATTGGATCTAGCAACGAGGACTGTGTTCAAGGAATGTTCATCTCTGGGGACACCTGGGACATCACCAGGAACCAGAATGGATACTGAGACATGTTCTTCTGTATGAGCATTGTCAGGGTTGCTCTGAGATCTAGTCTGTATCACAGGTACAATGCTGTGATATCGTTTCGAAAACAGGAAGAAGATGTCTGTGGTTTCTCCTGCATTCTATACCCTCAGATTCTGCTAAATAGGAACTCTGCTCGGCACACCTACCTCTCACTTGACCAGTTTGATCAAACTTTTCGCTGTATGCATTCTCACTGTCTCTCCTTCTTTCAACGGACGAACAAATCTGCTCATTTTGTCATAGCTGGACTTCTGAAAGGAATGCTTCTTAAAAAGTTGGCCTTTGATTGCTTTGTTGTTCTTAGCATTAGGCACCAAGAAACTAGAACTGATAGGCAAGGTTGTTCTGGTCTGCCTAGATAAAAGCCTCTAAGCAGGAGAGCTAAGTAGGTTGTCATGGTATATATTTCTGAGATTAAGCAAATTCAAGAAGATATCGGTGTTGTCACATTTTGACCTCTCTAGTAATTGCTTTGCACTCTGTACTGCATGTTCAGTAAGGCCATTGGAATGTGGGTATTCCAGACTGCTAGTAACATGGATAAAGTCCCAATCTTTTGAAAATTTCTGAAACAATTGACTGGTATACTGGGTACCATTGTCAGAAATAACTTTATGTGGACTACCATGGAGTGAGAAATGATGTTTCAACTTAGTAATAACAGTGACGTACATTAGGTTAGGTAGCAGAACAGCTCAGATAGTGTGGCGGTATGTTGCTGTGATCATTGTGCAGAGGGTCCAGGGTTCCAGACTAGGAAGGGATTACTTTTCACAATAAACGGAACATGCTGGAGGGACAGGTTCCTAACCCAGAGACTTCCCATACTCTGGAACAAACTCCCCATTCACGTCAAGCAGAGCACTTCACTGGCCCTCTTCAAGAGAAATCTTGATGAGTGGATGGGCAATAGGAAGCACACCCTGGGGAATCACTTCAATGAACCTGCTTGACAGGTGCACTGGGAACTAACTTCGGGCGGCATGATGCCATGGAATCTTCTTGGGCTAGGCTTGTATAGGCTCCAGGCCCATTAGCCTAGTACACACCTATAAACCTATGATCTCAAACCAGTTCGAATATTAGTCTACAAACACTAAGTAATGCTGACTGTTCCACTCAAATATGTCAGTGGCTACTGTTGACCAAGGTAGTTCATGAATCTGGCTTAGCTGAAGTGGCTCGTTTTGCAAATGAGGTTTAGTACTGTTGGATACTGAACAAGAAGAAAGCACTTTATTAATGTCCTTTGATAGAGAAGGCCAAAATACTAGTTCTCTCACCCTTCTTTTGGTAGATTTGGAACCTGGGTGGCCACAATGTAAAATCTGAATGTATTCATGTTGTAGGGAAGTAGGAACAATAACTTCTGGACCTTTGATAATGATACCATCTTCCATCAGCATCTTATCTCTGTATGGAAAATAAGGTTATACTTCTGGTGGTACACAGGCTTGCTTTGATGGACATCCAACATTGAAAAAGAGGTTGAGCTTTTGCAAAATCAGATCAGTCTTTATATGATCTCTGAGCTCATCAAGTCTCACAGTAGAAAGATTACGCACTTCCATGACATCAAAGTCAAAACTCTCTGCATCAAGCTGTTCTGTGGTATTTGTAAATGATCTGGATAAGGTATCAGCCATATAAAGAAGTCTGCCTTTTGTATAGACCATTCTGAAATTTTGTAATCTAAGCATCATTCTTTATAGTCTTGCTGGAGCTGTATGCATAGGCTTCTTTAAGATAGTGACTAGAGCTTGATGATCAGTTTCTGTTTGGATAGGTCAGCCATAAATATAATCATGAAACTTTGAACATGCGAACACAATTGCCAAAAGTTCCTTCTCAATTTTAGCATACTGCATCTCGGCTTGGGTAAGCATTCTAGATGCATAGGCAACAGGTCTGCCCTCTTGAAGAATAGCTGCACCAAGACCAAACTTTGAAGCATCACAGGAAAGAACTACTGGTTTGTGGACATCATAGTATCTCAATGTAGGCGGGCTGGCAATTTGTTGTTTGAAATTATCAAATGCTCTCTGATGTTGTTCTAACCATGACTAGGCAACATCTTTACATGTCAGCTCTCTAGAAGGTGCTGATAACTTACTAAAGTCAGGGATAAATTTGCCCAAGTAGTTAACCATACCAAGAAAACTCTGTAAGGCTTGGACATTGCCGGGATCTGTCATCTCAAGAATGGTTGCTTGTTTAGAAGGGTCTGGTCATAAGCCTGTACTGGTAAATAAATGACTGACATAAGTAACTTCTGGTAGTCTGAATTTACATTTCAGAGTATTGAGCTTTAAGTTCACTTCAAACGCTCTGTCCAGAACTTTCCTGAGGTTTCTGTCATGCTCTGTTTCACCATTACCTCCAACCAGTAAAACATCAACTATTATAGCACATGGATAGACTCAACAAAATTGCTCCATTACATGCTGAAAGACTTCAAAGGCAGAATATATTCCAAAAGGCATCCTGAGAAATATTTATCTATCAAATGGGGTACTGAATGTAGTCAGTAGTGAAGAATTGTAATCAGGCATCACTTGCCAAAATGAACTCTTTGGATCTAAGACAGAAAAAAAAAACAGTAGCATTTGGCATGAGGGTGGCAACTTCCTTGACGGTATGCATAGAATGATGAGGTCTCTTTAGTGCCTTGTTCAAGTCTCTTGGGTCAGTGCATATTCTGATTTCATCCAAACTTTTCTTGTGAGCAGCAACCATGGAAGACGCCAACTCAGTTGGTTGTGTAACTGGACAAATCACACCTTGCTGCACCATTTTGTCTAAATGGACTTTGACTTTGTCCTGCATAGCTATTGGATCTCACCTTGCTGATCTGACCACTGGACTGACCTCTGGGTTTACTTTCATGGAGTACACAACTAGAAGTTTGCCTAACCTATTGAAAACATCAGCATACTCTTGAGAAAATAGCATCAGTGAAGCTGGAACTGGGACATGTGCTTACATGGTAGACTTATTTGGTAAAAGAAAGCAGTTTCATTCTCAAACTGTCTCTGAGACCGAATAATGAATGCACAAGTCTTCTGACTACATAAAATTGCAAGCTGCAACTGTTCCTATCCAAATAGCATGAAAGCACTACTATCTCCATAAACAACAAGCTTCACACAACTGGCCAAATTAAGTTTATTTATTTATTTATTTATTCATTTATTTTACATTTGTTGACTGGGCTAGTCTAACTGGATACATGTCCATTTTCAGTAGAGAGGAGATAAGGTCTGATGAGAACAATAACAAAAATAACAAAATCGTATATACAAAACTGATGTAAACAAGGTACAATGCTGTTACATTAATGAGACTAATCCAAGAGGTTAGAAGTTGATAACATATAGCAAAATATGCAGGTATAAGTAGTATCATTCAAATGCAGTTTTAATACATAGTATACAGAAGAGAAGGCAGCTGATTATATATATAATTATATTATGTAAATATGCAGGTATAAATAGTATAATTCAAATGCAGTTTTAATACATAGTATACAGAAGAGAAGGCAGCTGATTATGTACACTGTCTAAGTACAAATGGTGTTTACATTAATAAAATTCAAGAAGATGTAAGTAGTAGTATCTAGAAGTAGAAGGTTAGTTGTACTTAAGAAAAGGGAATAGATTACTGAGAAGAGGAGGATAGGCTGAACATAATAAGTTAGGTTGCTCACCAGCTCTCACTCTAGCAAATGTTTTTGCTGACATCACATTACACTTTGAATCAGTATCTGCTTTGAGCTCCATGGGCTTACCATTGATCAGGACAGTACAAAATGCTTAATTCTTTGCCAATAAATTTGCATTAATCTTTTCACCAACCACTAATACACCATCTATATAAAAAGTAGGGTTGCAGCTTTCTATATGATCAACTTCTTTTTTTGAGTAGCCTTTCTTAATAACTAAATGAGGCTTGCTTGATTTACAAAACTTTTGAAAGTGGTTCCATTTTTTACACTTGTGGCACAATTACGACAGTTAACAATATGACTTGACTTGAGTTTTGCTGACTCAACCTTATACTGCACTGAGCATGTCCGTTTTGCTGAGCTAGTCTTGGAACTTGCTAGAAAGTTACGGGGCCTCCCTGGGAATGCCACAGGGGTTGCAGCTGCCATGTGCCTAGGCCTGTTTCTGCTTGTCACTTGCTACATGCTATCTATGCTTGTTCTAGAGGCTGCTGATAATAAGCTCTTATCACTTGTAAGCATACTTGTGTGCCTTTCTGTGAGCTCATGTATTTGACAAGTCTCTATAGCTTTGCTCAACACTGGATCACAGTCATGAAGCAAAATCTTTGTCACTGCAGCATTAATAACACCACACACAAGCCTGTCCTTTATTAAATCATCTTTCAAATCACCAAATCTGCATGTTTTAGCCTTATTTCTCAAGTCAGTGATATAAACTGCAAAAGTTTCACATGGCTTTTGGTCTTTTGTATAAAATAGATGCCTCTCTAATGTAACATTTGTCTTGGGGTTGCATTTCTCTAAATTTATGTTTCAGGCACTCATGGTCCTCTCTTGATTCAGTCAGTACAACAATATGGTGGTTTCCCCCTCTCCAGCATATACTGCTGGTGCATACCAAATGAACACTATCTTTCAATGGCTTCTGACCCAGATAAGTTAAGCAAAATGAATGCCCTTGTACATGCATCTTTGTCAGAAAAAGCTGTTTATATGGAAATATTGTATTCCTGCTCAAATACTCTCCAGTTCTCTGCAATATTATGATCAAACACAAGTGGACTGGGTCTGCAAAATGTCTCTGCCATATCAACAGACAGTAGTGAAGGTGCTTGGAATTATGTATGAACATACACAGACATAAATATATGCCAGAACTTGTAATTATGCCTAATACCACAACAGACTCTTTGAAATAACTGCACTTTGCCAAATAAGTCTCCGTAGCACAAGAACACTTTAAAATTACTGTACTTTGTGAAACAACTCCTTATCAGTGTAAGAAATACTTTGAAATGACTATACTTTGTGAATAAACTGTGCACAGCAGAAGAAGCTTTGAGTAAGAAACACTTCAAAATGAACGGACTTTGCAAACTGTACACAGCACAAAAACTCTTCAAAATGGCTATATTTTGTGAAATAATGCTGCACAGTATAAGAAACACTACAATGGTGGCACTCTGCAAATACGTCTCACAGCACAACAAACTCTTTTTAAAATGGCTATACTTTGACTGCACTTTGCAACATAACTGTACTCTGCGAACAAATTGTACACAGCAGACTCTGAAATAATTGCACCGTAATAAAGCACACACTCTGCAAACACTTTGCACACTCTGAGATACTTCGAACAACTCTTGTTAAGCTTTGAATGGCTTCAGCCAATGTGAAATAGTAGTTTATGCCTTTTACTAAAAAACCTGCAGTCGCCTTGCTATCTAAGCTTATTTTGCCCTTTTATTGTACTCATTATGCCCATTTAACAGCTTATCATTCTCATTATACTATTCTTGTGCTTATTTTACTTTACACATGCCCGTTATGCAAACCAAAGGTACTTTTGAGTCCCATATAATTATTTCTGCTAGTTTTATCAAATATCAGTTTCGAACATTTTGTTTAATTAATAATGTGTTTTGTGCCTTTCTTATAATTAATAATGTTTTGTGCTACTCATTTTATTAATAATGCATTTTGTGCCTTACAAATGCTCCGTTTCATTTCTTTGCAAAATAAATCAATCGTGCAAGTTTTGGTTACCTTTAGTTCGTTTCTGGCCCTTTTTGATCATTTGAGCACTGTTATCAGCCAGCCTGCTCAATATAGCTTCACTTTCAACTTTGCACCTCATGGCTTTAAAAAGTTGCATTCTCATTCCCGATTCTGACACCATAGGTTCATAGGTGTGTACTAGGCTAATGGCCCTGGAGCCTTTACAAGCCTAGCCCATAGGATTACCCTGGCATTGTGCCACCCAACCTTAGTTCTGAGTGCCCCTGTCGAGTAGAGCCACTGGAGTGATACCCGGGGTGAATTTTCTATTTCCCATCTACTCATCAATATTTCTCTTGAAGAGGGCCAGTGAGGTGATCTGCTTGACATGTATGGAAAGTCTATTCCATAGCATGGGCAGTCTCTGGGTTATGAACCTGTTCCTCCAGGATGTTCTGTTGATTGTGGTAATGAGGTTGAGGTCTCTGGAGTGTGTGGTGTGGAGGGATTGGGATTTCTTTAGATGTAGCATTTCTAACAGAGCTAGGTCAGACATGGCTTTGTAAGTCAAGCAGAGATTGCTTCTAAGTAGGAGATATGAGACAGAGAATAGTTGGAGTTTTTTGAGTCTGTCCATATAGGACAAGTGTTTAAGGCCTAGGATCCTCTTTGTGAGGTACTTTTGCAGCCTCTCAAGTTGTTGCAGGTGTCTAGTGAGATACATGCTAAATGGGCCATGTCGTTTATCTGATCAGGAAAAAACAGACACACAGTTATGGATTCAATTTAAGCAGCTTTATTACACACAAACACATCAGGAATGAGGCTTTGTAACTTAAACTTAAATAAACTTATAAACAGACTGACTGCCACACACATACATGTAGACACTCTGGCTGTTCTCTCAAAATGGCACTGCTGCCTGCATGTGCTCACTATTTAAATGCACATACTTACATCTGGAAATGCTTCTTAAAGTTATATACACATGCTCTGTTCTACACTAATGACCTACATCATCCCTGCCAAGCATGATATACTTACTTTTGTAAGTAAAGTACAGTTGTGTAATTTGAATTTACTCATAACAGTAGATGTTCAAATTCCTCACTGCTGCAACAGCCTTTAGGCTATATGGCTTGTTTCCTTGCCAGAAAACAACAACCAGTCAACTTCATAAAGCTCTAGCTCCCCCAACATGTGCACACACCTTCACTCTGACTTCAGATTATCTAGGCCCATTAAGGGAAATCAGTAACTGGGAGTGAATATTTCTTATAGACTTTCTTGCTCATACTGAGAATGAGAGAAGAACCTAGCAATCCTGAAACAATAGAAACACAAAGAACCCTACTTTGTATTCCAACTATAAGCATATACAGGAGAAGGAGGATGGAGGATGAGTGTGGCTACCGCAGCAGTGAAGAATTTGAGCATCTACTGTTATATTTGCAGTTATGGGTAAGTGCAACTTACACAACTCTATTATGGTCATCATTGCCACTGCTGCTGTAGCATTTAAACTGTATAGGTAGATTACCAAAGCCTATTCAATTTAGAAGGCAGACAGATATGGATATAGGAGCCTCAGAGAAATGGTCCTAGCAAAGCTCAACCTAAACCCTGAAAAGGAATCCAAATTGTAACGCTTTACAAACACATATATGAAGGACCATGCAGCTGCCTCTAGAATGCTCCTAGAGCCCACCCCTTTCCAATAGGCCAGCAAAGAAGATGATGCTTTAGGAGAATATGCCTTGATACAGCCTGAAATGTATTTGATTTGGTGGAAATAATAACAAACAATAGCTGAGGACAAATACCTGGATGTTGTCTGTTTAGACACAGGGTGTTCTTTTCTTGTCTGATGATAAGAAACAAATAGTTGATAAGCTTTTCTAAAGGACTTAAATCTGTCAAGATAATTCCTGAGTTGATTATGCACGCAGAATCCTTTTTTCCTGGTTTTTAGGTTCAGAGTAGAAAACTGGGAGATTGATAGACTGATTCAAAGTAAACTTTGAAACCACTTTGGATATAAAAGACATAAAAGGGTTTATTCTTAATGCATTCCTATCTCTAAGGAATATGAAGTAAGGCACACCTACCATGACAGTCTGAAACTCAGCTACTCTTTTTACAGATCTGCTCACAATGATAAGTACAGTTTCCCAAGTCAAGAATCTTAATTCAGCATGATAAGCAGGTTCAAAACATGACATAATCAACTCTTGCAGCGCAAAGCTTATATCCCAAAGAAAAGCAATCTGTTTACAAGGAAGTCTCAGATGTAAAACACATTTCAGACATTGATTTACCACAAACAGAGAAGAAAGAAGAGGATCCAAGAGGAGACATGCTGAAATGGCCACAAGCTGAATCTTTGAAATAACAGTGACCAGCAGACATAAACTCACACGAATATTCGAGCACCCATGGTGCAAAATCCCTGATGGGCCATTGTCATTGGATAGGCACCAACTAAAAATCAGTTCCACTTGCCAATACGGGATTTTCTTGTAGTAGGCTTTCTTGTCTCTTTTATTACTTGCTGTATGTCCTCATGAAGCAAGTGCCTAAATGGTATCAAAATTGAATCATCCAGGCAGTAAGTTGAATTTCTTTGAGAATGGGGTGTACAAAACATCTTCTGTCTTGTGTGAGTAAATCCTGTTTGTGAGAGAGCTTGGTATAGTTATCCTTGGCCAATTCGTAAAGAAGGGTTAGTGTTCACAATCAACCTATTACCAGCAGGCAAAGCAGTAAATATAGCTGCTGGATCTGATGTAAGGTGAGACAAAATAAGTGTATTAGTCTGGAGCAGATTATTCATTTTATCTACCTTTTTAGAGACTGATAGCTGGTTATTAGGATGATTACACACATCATTCAACACACCATCCAGGGCTGGCAGTATAGGAGGGCAATAAATGAGGACTATTCATTTGTAACATGTAATACAGTCTCATTTCTGGGAAATCTCTATTTGTTTCCATAAAAAATACCACATTCATCCTGTCTAAGGCCTGATTAAAAGAAAATGTTTTCCCAAGAGGGTAAGAATTAATATTATTCTCACAGTCTGAGAATTAGGATAGTGAATCTATATGAGAATATAGATCATCAGAATCATCAGACCCTGTTTTCTCAGAAAATTTCTTTACAGGGGATTCCAACTTGTAATGGCTTCTAGACACCAGGACACCAGGATTTATAGTGTGTGATGTATGCCCAGCTAAGGGAAGAAAATCATCTTTCTTACAATGTTTAATCATTTTTGTTCTTTATAGGTGTCCGTGTAGAAGAAGACCGACATAAAAGAATAAAGTATGTCTGACCAGTCTAATGGTCTGTTATTTCAGTTTTCCTTTAAAAAATCTCCCAGAATGTCTCCCAGTCCTAGGGAAGATAGTTCTGCCATGCCCAAATTGGAAACTGGAACAGCCAAAGGGGTCCTGGATAACCTCCAGTTCATGGTGCCCAAAAGGACTTCACCAGAGGAAACTGAAGAAGTTACTTTTACCACAAAAAGTCATAATAGTTAATAAAGATGATTTTCTTACCTTAGCTGGGCATACATCACAGACTGAGGAAATCTAACAGCCAATACAGGTTCTCCCACTATACTCTGTGGCATATTCTAAGCTCATAACACCAGTAAGGGCTACTTAATAAGTACCAGGACTGGAGTAAGTATCCATGCTGTAGCCAAGTTGGAGATGTCAAAAATGTCGCAGGAATGAGTTGGTCAGAAGGAAAGTTACCACCAAGTGTCCATGAGCACACTCATACTCACAATTATTATCCAGGCCCCTCTACCAAGTAAAAGCACAAACAGCATGCACAAAAACCCTGCCAGTACACCACAAGAAAAGAGAAAATGGCAGGTATGTTGTCATGGAGTGTACAGAAGAACTACGCTAATAAAACACATTCCTGCCCATCCTAAAGTAAAAGCTTTAGTCACAAAATATAAAGTTTATACAAGCAGTGCATTTGTTAATTAGTTAGAAACGCAAATAGCTAAAATAGTGATCCCAGACAGGAAACTTACAATATTATTAAAATTATCAGGTTTCTTAAATTGGAAATGTTGCTTTTAGTCAAAAATTAAATTTAAAAACGATTTTTATAAAAAGGCAGCACATTCTGTGTAGAGTATTTTCCAAACAGGGAATTATCTGCCAAAAAAAGGAAGCTATTAGCTGATTACTGCTCATGTGAAACCTCTGAGCTGTTTCTTCTCAAGATGGCAAGAAAGCACTGAAGAAATCTTCACTCTGTCTGCAGAGTTCCTTCTTGGTGCTTGGGCCTAGCCAATCAGCAGTCAGAGTGAAGGTGTGGGGGGAACAAATTTTTGTGAGCCTGTTTAGTTAGTGGTTGTTTCCTGGGTAGGGAAACAACCCATATAGCCTAAAGGCTACTGCAGCAGTGGGAATGATTAACATTTCTTATTGCTAGGCATCTTTAGCTCCAAGTTATTTCCAACTAATGCTATCCATATGATTACTTACCAAAGCAGGTCTGGCATCACTAGCATTAAATCACATTTTCAAACCTTTTACTCTGTCTCATGACACTTTTACTTTTAATTTTTCATGTAACATCAAAAGCCAAACCCTCAAACCATAACTGTATATCAAGTTAAAAGTTATAAAATGCCATTAAAAATCTCAGAGCTAAACATGGCCAGAGTCTTATTTAATTGCAACAAATATGACACAATAAGAGAGGTAAGCCATACATATGCCCACAGCTGCCTCCAGTTAGTACAGAATTATAGCCCAACAAAATACCAGCTTGGACATCAACTAAGACATCCCCAAAACAAGATCAGAATCAAAAATAACATTATTTCACCTTATATTCATGCTCATAGGTTCCTGTGTCAAACTTTGTCTAACCTAGTATAAATAAGCAGCAAGATGTTTCCTAGCACAACAGTTATATCCCAAAATAGCTACCACAGAAGTGCAATACTAGTTTTTATATAATCCTGTAACTATGTTTAATACTACTAAACAACATGCTATCGCAATTGTACTAGATTCAGCTTTGCTTGAATCGAGCCGAGACATTAAAATATACCAGCACTATGCTCAAAACAAAGGAGTTAACTCATTTGCACAAATGTTATTATTAGAAAATCTCTTAATAATATCATATCAACATCAATAATATCATTTTTTTTACTTTTTTCTGTTGTGTATTAATTGTTCTGTTGAAAAACGTATAGTATTATCAAACATTTTCATATTCTGTTTAACAAGTCAGCCAACATTTGAGATACAAATCTGCACAAAATCAACTCCACAGGACTTTACAGTTATACTACCAGCTGAGAAACTGTACAAAACGCAAGCTTCAATAATACCCAAGCACACTTTCCCATCACTATAGCAGTCAACTGTTTTAACGCACCCTTATATAGTTTGCTCAGTATTAATAACCATATTTATATATATATATCCACAATTTGCCACTAGCATTCATAATAAAAATGTGAGTGAACATTAGCACTCTCTCATTAAGCATTATGCTTAATTCACTCATTACTGAAGTACACTTTTAGCATAACTTCTAGAGTATCCTTTTCATCATTTAAATATGCTTTACTCAAATATGACTGACCTGGATTTCACTAAAGTCATATAAAAGTCACATGACTGAAACACCATTTGAATTAAACTGATTTTGTTGAATGGGAAATGACAGAATTGTTTAGAGGTCTACATGCAGTATGTCACGGTGTCATTTATTAGGATATGATTTAATAGGGGAGCTAACTTGGAAGAATATGTTGTGTATCAGCAGTGTCCCCTGTCATGTTGAACCCCCCATATATATATATATATATATATATATATATATATATATTTGTATGCCAATGTTCACTGTGCATGTCATTTCTTCTTTTATCCATGGTTGTGCAACCATGAAGTTAGCATATTTCATAAAGAGGGTTGTGGGAGTACAGAAGCGCTTGCATCCTGCAAAAACATTTTTTGTTGGTATTTTTTAGGGTGAAGTTTTGTCTGATTTGTGATTCAGTCAAGTGAGTTTCAGTCAAATGAGTTTTTGGTCCTGTGTTTTGTCAGTCAAGTGCTTAGGTTCATTCATTGGAAGTTACACTGCAAACTTCTAGAGCTCCATTGGAGGGAATGAGTTAAACTATTGTCAGTATTTACTGAATGTTATGTTATGTTATATATTTCCATTAAAGATTAGCAGCTACATTAGGTCTGCTTTTTAAAGTACAGAATAAGTTCTACTTTTAAAAGATGTTTAATCCTTTAAGTCAGTGATTACTTGTGACTGCTTATTGCAGATGTTGCCAACAGCATTTCTGAAGATAGCATGCTCTTTGTTTGAATTCTTATATTCAGACATGTATTTTGTCATGAGCCATGACACTAAGGAAAATGAAGTCAGGGAAAGCAGCAGGCTCAGATGAGGTCACAAGCAGATATGATAAAGATGCTGGGTGAGATAGTGGAGAAATGGCTCCTGAGGGTATTATAGCAGTGTGGAGAGAAAAATGTATCCCAGATGACTGGAGAATAAGCATACTCATGCCAGTGTACAAAAACAAAGGGGACATCCACAACTGTGGGCAGTACAGAGACATCAAACTCCTATCACATTGCATGAAAGTTCTGGAGAGGGGGATTGATAAATGAATACGCAGAGTAGTAGATTGTAAAATGGGAGATGAGCAGTTCGGATTCAGATCAGAATGCACCACAACTGACCCAATGTTTGCAGTGAGACAGATACTTGAGAAGAAGCTAGAGATGAGTAGACAGTCCAACCGGGCATTACTAGACCTGGAGAAAGCATATGACAAGGTCGCAAGAAAGCTGATCTAGGCAGTACTGCAGTGGTTTGAAGTCCCAGAAACATTGGTAGAATTAGTGCAGGCTATGTACAAGGACCCAATGACTCAAGTACGAACAGTGTTCGGCCTCAAAGAGGGGTTCCCAGTGGGAGTGGGTGTACACTAGGGTTCAGCTCTGAGCCCACTGCTGTTCATACTAGTGATGGACTACATTAGCAAACAGGTCGAAGGGGACAGATCAACAAAGCTGCTGTATCCAGATGATGTGGCATTACAGCCAGACTCTGAGCTAGAACTTCAGCAAAGGCTAGGAATAGAATGTAAAACTGAAGGTACATGGGATGAAACTAATCACAGATAAGATAGTGGTAATGACAGCAAACTGGGGAAATCAGAAGAAGCTGAGAAAAGATAGAAGGGAAGATAGTGGAACAGGTAAATGACTTCAAGTATCAGGGAGGGGTGGTTAAGGAGAAGGGACGTCTGAATGAAGAGGTCAAAGCTAGAATCAGTGGGGGCTGCAGCCAACTGGCATACAGTATCAATGTATAGTCTATGACAGAAGAATGCCAAAGAAGCTGAAAACTAAGGTGTACAAGACAGTGGTGCGACCAGTACTACTGTATGGTACAGAAATGTGGGCAGTAAAGGCAGAATAGTTGAAGAAGCTATAGGTGATGAAAATGAAGTGCCTGGAAAGGGTGATAGGATGCACACTGTGGGACAGACAAAAAAAAAATGAGGACATAAGAGCAGAAGCAAAAGTAGCTCCAATTGCAGAAAAGATCAAAGCGAACAGATTACGGTGGTTTGGCTACATGTGCAGAAAAGTAGAAGACAATCTGGTGAGGAAGATTTGGGACAGACAGGAAGAAAGTAAGAGGAAGCAAGGACATCCAGCAAAGAGGTGGATGGATTGTGTGAAAGAAGATCTGCGACAGTCAGGCATGAGTGTTGAAGAAGGCAAGAGTGCGACACTGAATCAAGAGAGATGGTGACAGTTAACATGATACCCCAACACCATGTAGAAAAAAAATGGGAAACAGGGGGCTGATGATGATGTTGTCATGAGCATTCAGAGCTATGTAGCCAACATACTGTATGCCCTTAAGGGATCATTTTGTGTCCCATGGATCTCCACTATATGAGGTTTAAAGTATTATACAGTTAAGATTGTAGTTTGGCTGGGTCTTTCTTGCTGTATTTGCTAGATTTTATCACCATTTTGTTAGCTGAGTGTTATGTTAAGCCCGAATGTCAGGCTTCAAGTTGTGTAATCATTGAGCATCATGATATTTGATGTTGAAACTTATACACACCCACTGGCAAATGTGTTTTGTCCACAGCTGTACATCACTGGCATGGCAACTTGAAGGAAAAATGCCTTGAAAAGTTCACTAACCAAGAACATTGTGTGCTACTGTAGGCTGTACTCACACCTGGTATTGCAGACAAGTATTTCTGGGATTAGATTTGGCAGGAACTGGCATGGGATGTGAATGTTGTGCGTAGCATTAATGGATTTCTACAGAAGTTGCAAAAATGGGTTACTGCCAATGTACTCCATGCAAAGAGAAAAGTATGGCATATTGTGACAGGTCCACTAAATGGATAAATCACTAACACAAAAGCAGCTCACAGAGGTCAAGGAGGTTTTGATATTGCTCAACAGCCAGAGGGAGCAGATCATCATACCTGGGGCCACTTATATGTTGGAGCTTGGCTGGCACCTAACAAACGTCTGTCATTAGGGAAAGCACCAGGTTGGAAATGTTTTCTACAGTGCACTACACCACACTGCAGTGGATGTTCAGTGTGAAGGACTGAGCATGGCCAACCTGCACATTTCTCCTTTCAGTAACCTCTGGTCTATAGCTGCACAACCTGTATAACAAGGTATGTCTGTCAGAGCATGTTATAGTAGTGTCTTCATGTGTATCAGTATTCATGCCACAGTCAGTTGTAAAAGTGTATGTGTGTTGCATGATAGTGGTGCTGTGTTTTCAAGCTTTCACACGTTCCACTAGTGGAATGTCCAGCACAACAGGACAACATAAAGCTGACATGAGCTGAGCATCTGTGGTTGAAAATGATGGCAATGTTCAATTGGCAAAGACCAGTGACACACATGCACTGTCTGCAACACTAAAGGATAGCGGTGACACCCACATCCACTATTACAAGGTCGCCAGCAGAGGCTTAGATTAAGACCACATCTGCACTATTGCATGACATCCATCCTGTAAATTAGTTTCCTTAACAGGATCACTTGTGACCCAAGCACACACAGCATCTGACCACCTTTGGGATGTGCATACACATCATAGAGGGATGATGCCACCTTAATTAAAGGACCACTCCTTATGTGGCTACAACAAATTTCTCAGTAGAAGTGCAAGTCAGTGATCCGATCCAGCCACAGCCAGCTTTTACCCACAATATTCCAGAAATGGTGAGTGTGCTAAAACTCCACAGTGAAATAAAATCCAGGAAAAGGGAATACATTGTGCTGCTGAGGTCACTGGTGGCAGATGCTGCACTCATAGGAGTCGCATTGCAACCACTATCCAGACTGCCTACACAGGGCATGCTGTCCATCGCAGTGGATCTGGTGAATATTAGAATTAAAGTTAAATTCAAAGGTAAATTTAAGAAAAGGAAAATTGGAACATGTTAAGTGGGACTGACCATTCCAGTACTTGCTTTTTAGCATTACCTTATTTTGTGGAGATGAGTAGAAGAAATATTAAAAATATTTTACAAAAACCTATTATAGCTAGGTCAGAATTTTTTCACAACACTTCTGGATGTGATAGATACAATCAATGTTCATATATAGACAATGATGCTGACAGGGGGGTTTTGGATGTCATTAAAAAGTGGATGAACCCCAGCTGCTTCAATTGTAAGTCTGATAAAATTGTATATCTGGCCAGGTGCTACTCTTGTATGGCCTTTCATATGGAAAAAAATGACACAGTGAGATTATTTGGCAATTAAGATGGGATGCAAGTACAGCACTGGGGCTAAACAATTCTAATCCCATTCCAGTGAGCTAAAGAAGTGGGCTGCCATTATTTAATCAGCATACAATTGCCTTTGTACATTTATTTTTGCTTTTTCAATTGTTGTTTACGTGTTATAAATTATATTCAGTAATTTTTCTAGTTTTACATGTTCTAGGGATTTTATATTACAATCAGCTAACTATACCCCGGGATTCATGAAGCTTGCGCCAGGGGCAGGAGTAGCGTCGGTGATCTAATGCCAAATATGGCCGCCGAGAAATTCAGATACAAGCTGTTTCCATGTGCACTACCAGCGTACGCCAGAGCTGCGCAGCTCCTGGTGCATGTATGCTAATTGCCCCATGTGCAGCAATGTAGCATGCAAATGAAGGTATATAGTGATTCATGAAGTGGTGCAGGCATAGCGTAAGCATGCAGAAATGTAAACCAAAAAAGGTTTACATTTTTTCAAACATAAAATCGGAGCCATGAAAGCGGACCAAACGTATGTATTATAATGTTAATATATGCCAATGGCTAAATATATAGCCAATGGCATAAAAAAACATGCACAAGACATAAAAAATAACATTTAATGTCATGGTCACACTAACACAAAGTAAAATCACAGTGCATCGGTGTGCAAATGGGATCACAATGAAAATATATTTAGATGTCATAAAACTGCAATGTAACACAATTCATGAATTCCCCATAATAGTCAATGGCATGCATGCTACACCACAACCATGGCACAAGGGTTACTAAGAGTCTGTGACAGTGTTCTGCACGGTAACTAGGAATTAGTAGTCAATGCCATGCAAATGAGCCAAGTAATACTGAATCGCAAAACCCCCGCCAGCATAAGGATGTACCACACAGCATAGCGGTACAACACCGAGATGTGGCCTGGAGGTAAACATGACATCAAGAGAGGGGTGCACCACCGTAACTGTAAGCACATTGGAGCATTGCTAATCTGGGTTGCCTGTTGCTAAGCAAAGCCGCAGGATAGGGGTGTGGAAGTAGCCATAACTTTGCTTAGCTGAGAGCACACAAGGTAACCGAAAGTGCATGTGAACGTGGATGAAAACACGCTTGAAACCTGGTAAACGGCTGTGCGCGACACGCACCATAGCTGAAACACGAAGGATATGGGAAGACAATAAGGAAATGCTGCAGCATGGTAATTGGAGTACAAATGAGTAATTAACACCTAGGAACTCACAGTGGGCCATTGACAACAGCTAACAAGGCTGCTAGCAGCTACCTGAAGAACAGGAAAGGGAAGGTGTCGTACTGCAAAGGAAAGAGAACTGTCACAGCAGAACAAAGCAAACTTGCAGTAGATCAGCTACATAACACATTTTGCAACACAATCCTGGGTTGGTAAAGTACAAAACAAGAAAGCAGGCAGCTGGATGCATACCTGACAATGGGAGGGTAATCGGGTTGAAAAGTGAAGTAAAGGGCAATAGATGAGCCATGGCAGCCAAGTCAACACCAAAGGCCCCACAATAGCAGTACTTGCTGTAAAACCCATAATTAAGATAGCCTGCAGCTGGAATTGCACATACACACCCAATTACACCAGCATCATCCATTGCATAATAGTATAAGGTGTAAAAGCCCCACACACACACTTGTGTATTCCTAGACACTCTGCACCATTGGTGTATACAGACAGGGAACTTTTAATATGTACATGTTAGGGGCTGCCATAGCTTTGATTCACCAGCATGTGTTGGGGACTGACGGTGGTGTGGAGGATGATGCTGACAACCATCTCAAGCACCGGAGGAGGAGAAGTGTTCAGACTCAGGGTAACCTACCAGGGGCTACATGATCTGGAGATAGTAGAGTATTACAGGATGGACAAGGACACCATACAGCAACGTGTTTAGCTGTGCCGGCCAGGCCTCAGAGCCAGAAATAACAGAGGGGAACCCATCCCAGTGGACACAAAGGTATGTGTAAGCTTGAAATGCTAGCCACAGGTACCTTTCAAAGGCCAACTGGGGATATCATGGGATCTCACAGGCATCAGCATCCAGGGTACTCCACCAGTTCCTGGATGCCATGCTACCACATGCCAATGAGCACATATACTTCCCCCAAATGCAGGAGGAGTTGGCCAGCAATATGCATCTCTTCCACCGTGTGGCAGACTACCCGGAGGTACTGGATGCAATAGACTGCATGCACATACACATCAAGACACCACCCAGTGAGCAGGGTAGGCACTGCATAAACTGCAAGGGATACCCCTCCATCACCTGCCAGGTTGTGTGCAATGCCCAGGGCATTATCATGGATGTGTGTGCTGGCAGCCCTGGAAGCTATCACAACTCCCACATCTGGCATGCCTCACAGCTGTATCAGGTATTTGCCAGGGGGGACATCCCATATGGCCACCTGGTGGGGGATGCTGGCTATGCACTGGAACCATGGATGATTACTCCCATCAGAAATGCACACACAGCCATGCAAGAACGCCATAATGAGGCACACGCAGAAACCACAATCATCATAGAGCACATGTTTGGGATGCTGAAATCATGGTTTTGTTGCTTGGACATATCTGGTGGAGCCTTGCAATACTCTCCAGGCACGTGTGCCCACATCTTTATAGTATGTGCCATGCTACACAATATGATCCTTTGGAAACAGCTGCAGCAGGGACAGAATGGTGAAGGCCCTCACAGCCCACCACCATTCCCAAGGGTCCCACAGGCACAAAGGGACTCAGACCATGAACACCCTGTGCCAGCCCCATTAGGCAGACAGAGGCATGCCCAGTATGTCCATGCCTTGGCAAAGATGGAACGTATAGCACACACACTGACAGTGTAGGCACTTATGGACTGATACCCTTCTCCACCTGCACACACAGCAAACATGGATGGCACACACACACAACCACCTGTAAATTGTCATGTATAAGTGGTCTACTGTGTGCATCCTACATAGGCAGCCCCTGGGGTGTATCCACTGTTCCCCACCCACTCTGCAAGGATTCCCTGGAGAGTTAGTGAGGGGATTCATATAATGTAATCAGGGATGTAGTTCCAAATAATGGGGAGTACCCGTGACAGGAATCTGTCACTCCAGCATCTTCCAGTTATGGTTGTGGCAAGGTGTAGCTCATTACAGTGTGTGGCTCACTGTGACATGGATGCCCATAGGTGGAGCATATCCATTAAGCCTGACTTGGACACGGCTTTGTTGGCCAGCAAATATCATCCTTGAGTAAACGAGATGCCACTGAGTTATGCATGAGTTTATGCAGTCTGGCAGCATAGGACACATGTCTGAGGGCATTATCCCTCTATGCGAAGTACGTTCGTGGCCCTTCCAGCTGTCAGATGTGTCTTCTGAGGTACATCCAAAATGGGTTATCATACTCAATGATGCGATTGATGACTGATGAGTAAAGGGGCACAATAACCTAAGTTTGTTTAAATGTGAACCCTTAAGTAATCAAATAGCCTACATAGATGGATGTCCTAACTACTTCGCATATATGACTGTCGTAATGTTGTCCCACATATGCATTACATCATCTGAATTATGTGTGTGTGTGTGTGTGTGTGTGTGTGTGTGTGTGTGTGTGTGTGTGTGTGTGTGTGTGTGTGTGTGTGTGTGTGTAGTTTCCCAAAATGGAATGACCATGCAGTATGTGGCCTTTAGCTGGAGGCCATCACTCTGACACCCTGTGTTGGTCTATGTGACACCCCTTGAAGGACGTCTCTGACAGCTGGACTGTCAGTTATGGCTCCTAGTCTGCAGTAATCACCAAACATGGCCTGCTGTAGTCCACCTGTGTTAGCCCATACCTCTGAGAAGTATATGGCAAACAGTATGGGTCCCAGGACTGAGTCCTGTGGGACACCAGTTGTGACTGGTCAAGAGTTGGACTTAGAGGCTGCTAGGCTTACCATGTGGGCTCTGTGTGTAAGCCTATTGGCAAACCAACCTGTGATGTATGGGTGTATGTACTGGCTGGTGAGTGTAGAAATAATACCTGAGTGGGGAATGGTGTCAAAACCCTTGGCAAGGTCCAGGTAGTATGTGTGAACTACCACACCCCACACCTAAAGTCTAGGTGACTGTAAGATGTCAAACTGGTTCAGTAGGCATGATCTGCACTCAATCAAGGTGACCTGGGTTGGGTCAAGTGTCTGGAGGTTACCATTGTCTATGTTCATGAATACCATGAGGATGCACTCCATAGCCGTGCAGATCAGGCTACTCAGGCCTATGGGGTAGTAGTTACTATGGTCAGTAGTTTCAACACCTTGATGGAGTGTAATAGCTGTTGCCATGTGCCAGTGAATGGAAATGTAGCCTGTGTACAGGCTGATGATGAATTGCTAAATTAGGCGAGGGCCACTTTGTCTTGTAGTGTCTGCAGGATGCAGTCTGGGACAACATCTGCCTCCACTGATGCTCTGTCATGCCATTTGAAAGCGCCATTACCACCTGTATGTCACAGATGTCTTGGATGTCTGGGATACTGTATGTTTTTGGTATTGTTGTGGGCCCAGTACGGGGTGAAGCTTGCTCCAAATGTATCATCAAGTGTGTTGGTGATATCAGTACGGTCAGTATATTCAGTGCAATATTGCACCAGCACAGTGCAAATCTGTGTCTTACTGCTTACATCCTTGATATAGCCAAAGAAGCCTTTGTGGTCATATTCCGAATCCATGCCTATTTACCTGTGAATGTCAGCCTTGGATGATTACATGAGTAACATAAGTATCTTGCTAATACTGGTCACGGACGTCTGCATGTCTTGGGATTTGCTGTTGTTCTGGACTACTGTACTACTTCTGCTGTATGGCCTGTATAATGCAGGGGTTCAGCAGACTGGTTTCCTTGTGAAGGAGTAGCTAGTCCTGGTTTACCACTGATGGCACGACCCATACATCTTTGTAGGTGCTTATAAAGTGCATTCGTAATTCTGTCTGTATCTTGAGCAGTGTCATCCCTGAGCATGGGAGCTGTGAACCCTCCCACCTCTGTCATTAGTACTGTGGATTTAGCTGTAGGAAAGGTATTCACTGTGTGTTCCTTGTGTGGGGGAGATCGTTGGGAGCAGAAATCATCAGTGAATAGTTCATGGTCAGATCTAAACAGTGACCGGTTTACCTCTGCTGTAGTACGCCTGTTTCACATGTCAGTGATTACCACTTCTGGTATGTTTTCACCTCTCATTAGTCCAGCTACCAACTGATACAGGCCATATGAGGTGATAAATCCCAGGAAGTGCTGGGCCTGGAAGTGCATACTCGAGTAGGTTATCCGGTTAAGTGTAGGGTAGCCGACATTGATCAATAACAGGGTGTCTGGTAGGACTGTCATGTTTACCACTGTCTCCAGATAGTTGTAGTGGTGCTCCTGGGTCATGGAGGGTTATCTGTAGCAGCTCACAATTTGCTTTGCAGTCGTGGCTGATGTTAGCTGCAAATGGATGATCACAGAGGTATCATGCTGCCCCACTAACTTGGAGGTGTAGGTATCCCCGATGAATATGGATACACCCCCCCATGTTTGTGCCAGTCCATGTACAGTGGCTGAAATGTGTGTTATGGGTTGTAGTCTGGTAGTGCCATTGTGCTCACAGGAGCCTTATACAGGTCCCAGTCAGAGAACAGATATTGATGTTGTCCATACTGAGGGGTGCTGTGAGTGCGTGCATGTTGTGAGTACTAGCCCTGGTGTTGAGTAGCCTAACCCTCATTGGTTCCACTATTGTGCAGTTCATGGAGGTAAGATCCACCTCTGAGACCTGCCTAAAAATGGCACCATGGGTGCGCCAATAGCCCTGCCCAGCATTCCAAAGCCTTAGGCTGACACATGCAAGTTGGAATGGAATTGTTGCAGGCATGTATCCCATCTGTGCTTGTGTCCCATCTTTCCTGTAGGTAACCTACTGGTAAGCAATACAAAGCCTGAAACATATGCATGTCCACTAGCTTCCAAGATAAGCTTTTGGTGTGATTATGTATCAGTAGTCTGTATGCTATTGCTGTGCTTAACTGCTGTCTGACTACATGGTGAATCTACACTGTATATTGTGATCAGAAAATTCTGTATAATCACATATGATGTTGGAGATGGCCTGCACTGTAGAGGTTCACAGATAGGTAGTAGGCTATCTGCCCAAGGGCATTTAGAAGCATAGCTACAGTGTGGTGGCTTTACCTGCACAACTGATGAAGTAACTGAGCCTCTGTCAAGCATTGCCAATGAAGTGATTCCAGGCAGAGTTGCTGGAAGCTGTTGAAGACTGATGTGTTGTAGGGTGATAGGGGCACATAGTGATCTCAAAAGGGCATGTTAACATGACAAACCAACAGCATTCAATTTCCCCAACAGGTCTTGCAACTGTAGAACTGGAGTGGCTCCCCTACACCCTGGCTGTATGTGTCTGGGACACATGATCCCAGGGGTGTATATAATTTTGGCCAGTCACACATCAAGGTTTTCCCTAAAGTGTGTCAGTGAGTGGCTATGCCAAATGTAGTTAGGATGTTAATGTATAGTCTCCCAATTCATGTGTCATGTCGGTATTTTGAGAAGCTCAATGAGTGTGGGTGGTTCCGCCTGTTGTGTAGCCAAGCTTACACATAGGATTCATGGACATAGGAAATAGGCAGAAGGAACGTCAATGTCAAAGGTGCAATGGCTACAGCATTTGCATAATATCTGTCCAGTCCTGGATCAAATTCCAATAAGTCAGAGATGATTTACATGTTACATAGTATACCTTAACCACAGCTTGCATATATAGGTAGTATTCCACATAATAATAAACATTTGGAACACACAACCACTGAAAAGTGCGTTAATCACCCTTGCACAACCAGTGTCTGCTCTGAGAGGTAAATTTACCACTGCCAGGATTAGAACATGCAACCATATACACAATCTTTACAATAACTTACCACTAAGCTACCTGAGATGCACCAAAGGCAATTGTGTATACTGACAGGTTAAAACACAAAAGGTAGGAATGTGTGGAAATAGGACAAACTGGCATGTACCCAATGAAAGGTGTATGCTCTATATATATATATATATATATATATATATATATATATATATATATATATATATATATACACATATAATATATATTTTATTTTTATTTTATTTTACATTTGTTGACCGGGAAAGTCTGACTGGACACAGGTCCATTTTCAGCGGAGGCCCGGGGAGAAAAGGTCCAAACATTAATACAGAAAAAAGTAGCTAAAAACAGTCTCGAATATGGAAACATAGTACAAAACATGTTTACAAAAAGAAAAAAAATAATACATTATAAATATATTACATATGAGGATAGGTAGGTCTTGGGAGAAGGCTCCCAGCCCTACTGCAGTTTCAAGGGGAAAGAATTAGTTGTAAAGAAGAAAACAAAGCCATGTATGTTAAGAATAAATTAGAGTATAGCTCGTAAAGGTTCACATTGTCTAACATATGTGGTAGTAATTTAATTCCCACTTAGTTGTTTTATATATATAAATCAACATATATATATATATATATATATAGAGAGAGAGAGAGAGAGAGAGAGAGAGATATGTCGATATATGGGGATATACATATATATGTAGATATATAGATAGGTTAACAACATCTACATAACCATGGCGGTACATATAAATGGGATACCTACCAAATACCGACTGCTTGACATACCGATGTGTGTAATCACAAGGCTTAAAGTCCGAAAGACCACAGTACCGAAACACCAGAAGCGCGAGGTTTAAAATCCCGATGGTAAGGGAAATTTAGTCAGTGCTTCTGGTGTTGCAGTTCAGGTAGGTTACTGTGTGTAAGTGTGTTTCTGAGGGCTGTAGTGTGTGTAAGTGTGTGTTCTGAGTGTGGTGTGTGTTCCTGGGGGACTGTAATGTGTGGGTGTGGGTTTGCTTTGTACGTCTGTTTGTGCGATCTAGGAGGTAGAATATTAAAGTAGGGGGGTGTGGGGGGCACAGCCACCCGCATGGGGGGTGTAGGGGGGCTTGCCCACCTGCTCATACATAGTGTAGGATGGTTTGTTTGGATGTGGTGGGTAGCACTGTGTCTGTGTGTGCATGTGTGTGCTCCATGTTTGTGTTAGTTTTGCGAGTTAGACAGTCGCTGTCAGTAATGTGGAGTATGGGAGTCTGGGCCCGGTACTGTGGGCGTCAGAATTTTGTGCTTTCGGGATTCCATAGGTATCCCGTATACAGCGGTTGAAGTGTTCATATATGAGTATAACATGGACCATAGCAGTCACACATTCCGACACAACCAAACTTTATGAACAAAGGATATGGAGAGTATATGCCTATACACTATTACAAATATGTGCTATGGACATGAGCTAATGATAGGGTTACCACCTGTCCCACTTTGTGAGGGACAATCCCTCTTTGGGTGGTTGTGTCCTGACCAAAAATATTAAACGTGGCAAATGTCCTGAGTTTGTAGGACATAATTATGTCCCATATGTAATGCAATAGTTGCATGCAATAGTTCTTTCTGTATCTAAAATACCTACATGTTACAAGAAACAGGATAAGCAACTAAACTGATACAAGAATAAGCTTATATTTAGACAAAAAAGGAAAGTTCTATCCCTTGTACTGACCATGGGTTTGTGTCAGCCTGTAAAATCTGATGTGTGTCCCGAAAATGTCCCACTATGGCCATTTGAAAAGGTGGCAACCCTAGCCAAAATAGAGTCAGTCACCAATACAACTCCAATGACTGCAAATACCTATGACAGAAATACACAGCTTTCATGTAGCAACACTTTATTACATTCCGATGTATTGCCAAAAGGATTCAAGGACTAACATCACCTACAGGAGCCAATTAACAGTGCCTTAATGAATTAGTCTGCAATTACCATAGTATTAGTCCACTAAAGGATAGGTGTTCAAATAGGGAAGGAACCCTCATGCACAAATCAATTATGTATAAAAGCAGTTCCTACACACCTGCATCTGCTATGTACACCCACCAACATCACCCATACACCCACAAAAATTACAATACAAACTGTAATAACATCACAAATCATTCACTCACTGTATGACATCTGCAGGAGCCTTAACATACCTTGTCAGAGACACACTAACATGGCCCTATGTGAAATAGTTGCTGTTATACAATGGAACAGCTGCTGATATTACAGGGTTTGTTTGCACTAATCCCGTTTCAGAGGATTGTGTGTACACTGGGAAGTGTTACCAATTACTGATTAACAGCACAGTATGATACGCATGTACACCAAACCAAGGATGTCTGGTGAGCACACTGTAAACCACCTAACATTTCATGCATAGCCATACAGCCTTGAGCTGCACAAACATCCTTGCCAGACTGAAACATCTGCAGAAATATCAGGTACAAACAAACCCTGCATAAGTAGCAATGTTCTGAAATATAACAGCTGTACTCACATGTAGAACATCTTCTAGCCATTACACACAATCCACGGGAGGCATGAAGCTAATATATCTCTGTCTGTCTCATAGCTGTTGAAATACATCACAAACAACACATCCAGGCCGTCTTCCTCGAAAGTAGGGCAAAGTGACAATGCCCAAGTGGAGTACTCAATTATACACCACTGTTGCCATGTTATTGGCTAATGGAGTAGCTGCACAGCTGAAGTGCATCTAATTAACTACTTTGGAACACCAATTGGTGGTCAGGATAGCACATGTTACTGATATTTAACTATAAAAGGATGGCTTATCACACATTCAAACCATCTGTATATACCAGCAGAATGTTACAAAGAAGATTGAATCACAAACTGAAAAGGATTGAAAAAACAGTCAACGATGCCTTGGGCTATTAATAAGGTATGTAGAACACTCAGTATATCTGTGTATGTAGTACCTGTTCTGTAATATTTAAAGTGTACGCAATGCATATAGTGGAACCAGTTATCTTGTAGTGATGTATTTTTGAGCATAGTAACGCTTGCAGTATTTATGTGTGTACTGCTGTAGGTCACAAGGCAAACACTGCATACACCACAATTGATGCTATATAAGGGCTTTGAACTCAACTAATCCTCACCAACCGCTGCCAGTGGCAGGGTTGGTCGAACAAGTATGTGCTATGACAGGGGATAGTATATGTTGATATATTGTAACAGTAGGCATATGTATGGGTGTATTACTGAGAATAACATGTTGAAGGTTGGCCTACTGTGCAATTATGATATGCATTATGGGATATTGTGCCAATAACTCTGTAATGTACAGTATTGTAGGCAGATATGTATTACAAGTTACATAGCATTACTGTTACGTTAGGCAAACATTAGTTATGTCTATTGGCATTTACAATACACAATAACAGGATACATATGACTTGTAGTCCCCGAAAGTTTAACAGCATGATAGCAAAGTGCAATGGAAGAGCTAGTTAACTATCCATGCACATAAGACATGTAATAGGTTCAAAGGTAGGTACTAGGCTGTCTGCCCATGGGTACTTATAAGCCTAGCTAGAGTGTGCTGGCTTCTGCCACCCCCTTAGGTTAGTTCCCTGTGCCTGTGAATGCCAGAGCCATTAGTTCCCTGTGCCTCTGTCCAGCAGAGCCACTGCAGTAATCCCTGAGGTACATGTCTGTCTCCCATCCACCCGTCAAGGTTTCTCTTGAAGAGTGCTAGTGAGGGGCCCTGCCTGATGTACATTGGAATCATGTTCCAAAGCATGGAGAGTCTCTGAGTCAGGGATCTATCCATCCAGCACGTCCTAGTCATCCTTGTGGTTAGGTGTATATCCCTAGGGCATGTGGCTCTCAGGGGCTTCTGTTTTGGTGGAGCATATCCAGCAATACTGGGATGGACATGGGCCTTGTATGTCAAGCAGAGATCACCTGTGAGTAAGCTGTATGCAACCGAGTACAGCTGGAGTTTCTTTAGTTGGGCTGCATAGGTCATCTGTTTGAGGTCAGTAATCCTCTTGGTGTGGTATTGTTGTGGTCTTCTAAGCTGTTGCAATTGTCTTGTAAGGTACATCCCAAATGCGGTGTTGTATCCTTCAATGGGTCTAATAAGTCATGAGTAGAAAGGCACAATGGCCTCCTTTGTTCTTGATGTGAACCCATTAGAGATTAGGGTGGCCATGTAGAAGGATATTTTAACCACCTTGGCATTATAGTTATCGAAGGAGAGATTGCCATCTACTTGGGTTCCCAGATCCTTTATTACCTTTTCTGTATGTAGGGGACTAGCATCTATGTGGTAGTCCATGGGTAATTGGTTTTATCCAAAAGGAATGACTATGCACTTTGTGGCATTCAGCTTGAGGCCATGATATTGACACCAGGTATACGTCTCAGTGCGACCCTTCCGGAGGGTGTCTGTTTCAGCTGGAGAAACAATAATGGCCTCTAGTTTGCAGTCGTCTGCAAACCTTTACAGCCAAAGCCCTTGTGCTTGCCTGTACCTCAGAGACGTATATACTCCTAGGACTGAGCCCGGGGGGACACCACTTGTAAATGATCTATAGTCGGACCTAGAGTATGCAACTCCCACTGTGTGTGTTCTGTCCGTGAGCCACTTTGCAAACTATCTCATGATGTAGGGGTTAATGTTCAGGTGGATGGGTATGTCGATAATACCAGAATGGGGAATGGTATTGAAAGCCTTTGAGAGATCAAAGTAGGCTGTGTGGACCTCCTTATCCTCATCTAATGCCTTGGTAACTGTTTCAAAGAAGTCCACCAGGTTTAGGAGGCATGGTCTACCCTTAACCAAGGCAAACTGGGAGGGCTCAAAGGTTTGGAGGTACCCAATGACTCTGTGACTGAGATCCATGATGATGTGCTCCATAGCCTTGCAGACCAGGCTAGTCAGGCATATAGGGCAATAGGTGCCACCTTTGAGGAGTGGGATAATTGTTGCTGTGCGCCATTCAGGGGGCACAAAGCCTGATGCGAAGCTATTACTTTACATGGTGCATAGGTGGGGAGCCAGTACGTTCTGAAGTTCATGTAAAACGCAGCCTGGGATGTTGTCCAGTCCCATTGATGCTGTGATATTGGCTTTAGAGTGTGCAGCTTTTACCTGCGTAATTGTGATTACAGGGATTCTTCTCATTCTTCCTGTATAGATATGGGCCCTTTAGGGGGTGAGAGGGGGGGGGTAGCACTGATCCTATCTGCCAGGATGTTGGCAATATCAGTTGGTTCTGTAATGTTCATGCCTTTGTGCTGTAACTCAGAGCAGATCTGAGTGTTGACATCGAGATATTTGACATAGCTATAGAATGCTTTGTGGTTGTCATTGGAATTAGTGGTGGTTTTGTTTCCATAGCTAGCTTTGGAGGATCTTATAAGGGATCTCAGCTTCTTACTGAGGCTGACCAGGGAGCTCCTCCACACATGGGGTTGTACTCTCTTTTGCAACAGTGTCTTCCTTCTCTTGTACAGTTTGTTTATGGCAGGGGACCACCAGATTGGCTTCCTTAATTAGGAGTATAGCATCTTGGTTCTGTTTGGGATAGCACAATCCATGTAGTCGTGTAAGTGCTTATAGAGTGCATTTGTGTAAGACTCAGCAGTTGTAACTGTATTGTCTATCTGCATGTGTGTCATGAAGTTCACCACGTCTGTCTTAAGAAGCATGAAGTTGGCTTTGTAGACATATTATACTGTGGTTCCCTTAATAGGGGGTGGGGCCAGGAAGTGGATGTCAAGGGTGTTTAGCTTATGGTCGGATTGCACCAACGAGGAGTTAACTTCAGGTGTGGAACACCGGTCACTCATGTTGGTAATGCCTAGGTCTAGGATATTGTTGCCCCTGGTGGGTGTGTGGATAAGTTAATTCAGGGTATTGGTGTTTATGAATTCCAGAAAGCGTTGAGCTAATGAGTCGGTACACAAGTAGTTTTCCCAGTTAATGGTGGGGTAGGTGAAGTTGCCCATTAGTAGGGTGTTTGGTTGAACCCTAATAATTTTCAGTACATCAAGAAAAGAGGAGTGGAAATCTTGGGGCATGGTGGGGGATCTGTAGCAAGCTACAATTTGGATTGCAGTTTAGCCCAGAGGTAATTGCACTTGGATAACCTCGGATGCATTGTGCTAAGCAACTAGCCTGGAGGGGTGGATATCCTTAATGAATATGGTCACACCTCCACCTTGGGTGTTCCGGTCCAGGTTACATGGCTGAAAAGTGTGCTATGAGTTCTAGCTTGGTAGTGCAGGGGTGCTCTCTGGAGCCTTGAACCAGGTCTCAGTCACTGCACAGATATTGATGTTCTCCATTACAAGGAGTGCCTTGAGTGAGTGCATTTTGAGATTTAGACTTCCAGCATTGAGTAGCATTACCCACAGTTTGTGCTTGCCTGTTCCTGTTATGGTGGTGAATATGTTATGTGAACCTTGCCTAAAGAAGGCACTATAGGGGCAGCAAGAGCCTTAGCCAGTATCTGCAATCTCAGGGGCGACAGGTGCAGGCCATCTGTGGCAAAGCATCGTGATCTGTTGACCATGTCATCCCAAGCAGACAGATACTGGATCCCCTTAGAATGACACCAGAAGCTTAGCTAATTGTTGAAGTCAATCATTTTGTCCTTGTACTGCGGTATCATTCTGGGCGATGGCAGAATGCTACTCAGGGCTAGGGTCATACCTGCCTGACCTACAAGTTTGGAGAGCTCTTCCATGTCTCTTTCCAGCTAGTCCAGGAAGGTACATCTCAGGTCATTCACACCAACATAAGTCACTATTGCACCTATAACAACGATATTCCATATAGTTGCATGTGTCACTGTACAATATGTAATGTAACATCATATGAAAGGCATGTGCACACACATGCCACATACTATAGTATGCTACTCTGTGCATGCACACATGTGCATACACCATAGTATAGTCTATGGTGTATGTGTTAACATGCACATTGCACCTTGTAGCTATCATACAGGTGTGGATAATGCTCATACTGCTGTGTTACTCCTGTTTAGGTACCTCTGGCATTCCGCTGTGACAGCAGCCTGTTGCAGGTGAGGCTATTATTATTTATCAGGCATCTTAATGCACAGATCTATCTGCCATGTGGCCATTTACCACATGTACACATAATGTATGGTCCTGTCACAATATACAGGTCAGACCTGCAATGCATCACAATGGCTATCCATGTGCAACACTTGCAAACTGTGTGAATCACCGACATGAATCCTCACAAACTGTCATTGCCAGATGTGTGGACAGCTGTGCATACATTGGTGGAGGTGCTGTTCACTGTAGGGACATGTACTGCAGATCAGAACTACACATGTGGGGAATACAAACAATACTACATAGTGAGCTGGAGTATGGCCAGCCCACAGGATTCACTGGTGTGGATCATAGCCCTGCTATGAATGTCACACAATGTGATGTTTTATCTTGACATGTCCATGACATCTAGTGGCCTGGCTGCAACACTGCCTAACTATCCTGAAAAACATATCCCACATACCAACCATACCACCCTTTGTCTGCATAGCCCTGTCGTCAGTGGAGCATATGATATCTATGGGTGTATGTCATATGGGACAACACAGACATGTGAAATAGATGCTCATCACAATAATTTGGCCAACACATGTACACACATGACCATGGAGGATGGCCAGAGACATGAAACAACACACACAGTAGAAGTGATGTGCTTGTGTGTACACCCTGTCATACAATGGCTACACATGGTCCAACTATGGCCTTTGTGTAATGGTTATATTGCAGATGTGGAACACTAGATATCCTTCAGGCCTGTGCAAATTTTGTGTAGGCGTGATATCAATCCACCACATACAATGTGTTGAACATCTTGAGTGTGTCACGACATGACAGCAGTCACCTGTACAGTATCCACATCAGCCCACAGATACAGTACATTCCCCTTGCTGGTGTCAGACATCAATGTCATCCTTGCTCCTTGTGTGTGTGTGTGTGTGTGTGTGTGTGTGTGTGTGTGTGTATGTGTGTGTGTGTGTGTGTGTGTGTGTGTGTGTGTGTGTGTGTGTGTGTGTGTGTGTGTGTGTGTGTGGTACACAGATGTCATGTGGGACATGGTGTACCGACAAGTTTGCCATGTCTGGCCATAGTTGCCAGGCAGCAGCAATATGGTTGCAGATGTGCAGGGGTGTCATCTGTATACCCTTCAGTGACCTGTGTCACACATTCCACATCATGGTTTAGTGTGTATACACCACAGTGACATGGGTCACATGCCACAGTATATATGTATTGTATCTGAACACAGTCATGGCTATGTACTGTGTCTGTAACTCACACTGTATAGCAATAGAGGCACCTCATGATTCCCTGCAACGGCCATGCACATCAGCTAAATGTGCAGTATATCTGTAGGAAAGACAGACAACACTGCATTGGGACACCATTACCCCACTGTATATTTGACAGGACACCATTGTGTTAAACATGTATGCATGTCATTACACGTCAGCAGATCACATGCCATACTATATGTGATTGTCAAGGTCATATGCCACACATCAGGCAGGTGTACTGTTAACCTGTGCTGGTCTACATGGTGTAACACAGGTATGTATGCTAACTACTACTATGATTGTGTAATTTGCATACCTACTGCTATGACACATGCATGCTGTTGTGTGCAACCTAGGGATGTATGATAACTACCACTATTATTGTCTGCGCTGCATGCCATCTGCTGTATCACATGCATGTTGCATGCCTTCTGTCATATCACATGCATGTTGGGTGCCATAGCATGTGTGTCTGTGTGTGTGTCTGTCTGTGTGTCTGTGTGTGTCTGTGTGTGTGTGTGTGTGTGTGTGTGTGTGTGTGTGTGTGTGTGTGTGTGTGTGTGTGTGTGTGTGTGTGTGTGTGTCTGTGTGTGTGTGTGTGTGTGTGTGTGTGTGTGTGTGTGTGTGTGTGTGTGTGTGTGTGTGTGTGTGTGTGTGTGTGTGTGTGTGTGTGTCTGTTTGTCCCCGTCTGCCGAAGGACTGAATAATGCTTTTAGACTGCTCACACTCCATACAATTCATATACCCACCTATGGCAAGGCTGATGATGTCACCCCCCCCCTAGAAATACACCTCTGGGAGTGCTGTGTCCTAATAATCTCGGTAGCGCATTCTGTAACTGCGTAATGCTGTAGTGTAATAAAGTAGCTAGGTCGGCGTTCTAATCCCAGACTTGCCAAGTGTGTATGTGTGTGTGTGTTTGTCCCCATCTGCCTGAGGACTGAATAATGCTTTTAGACTGCTCACACTCCATACAATTGCTATACCCACCTTTGGCAAGGCTGATGATGTCACCCACCTAGAAATACACCTCTGGGAGTACTGTGTCCCAGTAAGCTCGGTAGCACATTCTGTAACTGCGTAATGCTGTAGTGTAATAAAATAATTAGGTCAGTGTCCTAATCCCCAAAATGTCAGATGTGTGTGTGTGTGTGTGTGTGTGTGTGTGTGTGTGTGTGTGTGTGTGTGTGTGTGTGTGTGTGTGTGTCTGCCTGTGTGAGACAAGTATAGTGCTTTCTAGAGTATGCACTCTCTGTACAAATCACACGACCACCTTTGTCAATCCTGCTGTTGTCATCCACCTAGGTCTACACCTGTAGGTGTGCTGTAACCCAGTATTCACCATAGCGTGTGATACAGTAGGTAGAGTTTCATATACAGGACATGGCAAGTGTGTGTTTGTCTGTCAGAGCCTGTGTAGAGGTGGCTGTGAGTGACTTACCATTGGACATGTTGGGGAGCGGATTAGGTAGTTTTCCTATATGGTGTCCGTCTTATGACACATTGGCCACCTCACGAGGAGTACAGCTGTCAGTCAGCCACGGGACTGTGTTGGCAAGCCATACCCCTACATCTGGCCAAAGGCCTGGTGAACAACGTATGCAACCCTACTAGTACCCGGTATATGTCCTGCACCCATGTGCCATGCACAAACACAGTTGCCTAGGATATCCCGCTATGTTGCTAGTACCATGCACATTGATGACAGATAGCAGGCATGGTGTGAATGCAGTGGCCTGCAGAGGACATGGCACCCTGTACAGCGGTACAATAGGCACATATTAGTGGACATTGTGCCTTCACTATGTTCCCCACTGGACACCTGCAACACATGTAGTGCCATCAAATGTGATCCACAGAGGCCATACAATGCCGTACACATGTGCCCTGTATGGACCAATGCCACTGACACCAGGGAATACCTGTAACATACTATCAATGCAATGCAGGTGCAGGGTCGACCTGCTCACTATAAGCAGGTTCAGCCACACCAGGACAGTATTGGCATATTGGGGGATAACAGTCTGTGTACACAACATGTGCCTGCCAAACCAGGTACACCTGTACATGTCACTGTACAGTATTGTGGGACATGCACATCCCAGGCAATGTCCATGTGAAGGACTATCAAACACAGATATGGCATGCATTGCAAAGCTATAGCCATACACATTGGTAACCAGGATGTCAGGGCAGATCATGCAGTAGCCATCTGTGTGGGACATTGCAGACACTACACCCCTGCACTGCACACCATTGTCGGTTGACGCAATGCCAAGGAGTACCCCTCACCCAGCCTTGTACAGCCATCTTGCACAGCCAACCACTACACACGCATGCAGCAATGCATACATGCATGTCAGTACTGGCACCTTGTGTCTGCGTGTGGGTTATGATGCTCCCAACCACAGTCACTCCCAGTATAACCCTCGTTGGCATACCAACAGAAGTCAAACACTTTCCCATGCCCTAGCCCATAGAACCTCCAGATATCCCCTGTGGTGCATGTAGTCCTGTGCATTACTGCAGTGTGGCAAGCTAAGTAGTTAGGTTGTGTATCTGTGACCCTGGCAAAGAGTGTCAATGTGTGTCCATTAGAGAGTGTGGTTGTGGTGACAATGGCATCCATTCATGTGGACAGCCATGTGTGCCATACCTAATGGATGTCTACTATATCTCTGTTGCAGATGTCACTCACCTACAGACATATATGTTCTTACAGCACGGCAACATGTTGCCTTTGTGGCACATGTAGTAACGTCATGCACATGTAATAGTAATGACTAGTCAGTCCGGGGTTTGAACCCTGTACTGTTATGCATGTGGCAGACGATGCTTAGGCTTAAGTCTCCAAGCCCTTCCCTGGTGTACTTTGCCTGTCCCACCCACACACTCTCTGGTGGATGTGAAGGTGTACACCTGCTCAGCAGCAGCATGTGTATTGTAAGTGATGGACATGATTAGGTGATGGCCTCTGCACCTATTGCAGTTCTCCTCTAGCTGATTGCATGTGGAACAGCTGTGACGGTGTTTCCATAGCCATTCGCATGATAAACACAGTACACTATCCAGAGAAAACATGTTGGTATTTGGCCATGACAGTCTATGTGAATGGTACCTGGATGTGGTGTTCTGACATGGCATCACAGATGATATCTGGATGTACCTCAAACATTATACACAGTGGGAAATAGCCTAAAGACAGGAGGTTGATGTGCCACATATGACTACAGCATGTAAGTGTAGCTATGCTGCATTGAGACTACTGCCTGTCTAACATGTGTGTGGTAATGGCTATTCTGCATATTTTAATACAGACATGACAGTATTCTGTTCATGAGGGACCCCCATCTGTAGGGCCATCTGTGAACTGGTCAGTGTGTGCAACCATTTGTTTCCTATGTTACACACTGAACATACATCTGTGCACAGCAGAAGCATAGTGTGAGGACTGCAGACTGTACATGATGATAGGGATGTGTTACTGCCATCGCATCCCTGACTGGACATGTGTCACATGAAACAGTGGTATGACAGACACTGTCTGGTGTTCGCAGTGACAAGCCAATAATGGACATATGTTCATAGCTGTGGTCACACGTCTACTACACATTGTACAGGTGGCATGCAGTATATATGCATGTGTTGTGCTCCCTCTGCAAATGTATACCATCTGTTGTGTTGGGTTGATGGTGATATCTATGCATACTGTTGTAGGTAATCCTGTATGCTGGTGTCTATCACTAAGTCATATGTGGGTTTAAACTGCAACACTATAGGCTGAAAGGGTTGGGAGGTCCCAGCAGAACCTCCTGTCCCACTTCAGCTGACCATGGCACCAGGCACTACCACATCTGAGGCCCAGCCTTGGACATCAACCTCTGTTGGCTCTGCACTATCTTCTGGTGGTACCAGCACTGAGGATGGAGTATGTCACCCCTGGTAGCAGGACCAGACAGGTACATGTCTGCTGTCGTGCGGTCCCGGACGTGTTGCGTTGGGGGCTCACTAAGGGGTTCTGAAGTCAGATACGTAAGCTCAAGGGTGGAGTGCCACATTTACAGGGTGATGCTACCCCCTCCTGGACAGCCCCCAGCACTGCCTCTATTGCAGCTGTTTAGGTGCAGTGGCGGCTGCCCATGGCTGGGGACATCCGTCCCACTGTTCCCATGGGCTTGTGAATACCGAACACCCATCCCCGTCCAGGGTGTATCCCCCCACATGTGTCATATATCAACCCTGTATGCTGTCTTGTCTGTGATCCTACCCTACCTATCCTCCATGGCCATACCTACACTCCTTCCCCTACATCCGACCCTCACCTACAGAAACATAAGGCCAATCGGCTCCTAGGATTACATCTGCCCTATACATAGCTGCCTATTTCACACATGTGCCCACTGGACACATGTAACCCTTGTAATATGCATCACAACATACTCCTGTTATCTTCACCCCTGTCCCTCAGGCGCACGATCCTGGTATGCACACCACTCCTAAATGGTCCAGGTACACCTGATGAGGATGACCCCATTGTACACATAACACTACCGGTCCCTCTATGGTTATCCCATTTACCTTTATCATGATGATGATGTTGCACACAGCACCTTGCAAGAGTACTGTTCACACATAATGATTGGACAGGTACTGTTGTGTTAATGTACATTACATGCACAGAGTGATGTATACGGCCAATGTACAACTATTTACGTGTATGAATGACACATGTCTGTCTGAGGGAGTGTTGAGATCACATAGAACAACACCACTACATAACACATGCGTCACTGGTGTTTCCCATTTCATTCATTTGTAATGCTTTGTTGCCACATGGTATGTTCCTGATATATCTCTATATATGTATGTACCTATATGCTGGACTTAAACACTCACATATACATCTACATGATGGGATACATTCCTATACTGTTGAATGACTGCACTGTATGATATGTTTCTGGTACTGTCCATTGTCTATATTTCTGCCATGGCATATTGGTAATTCACATTAGCTGTGTGTGCAGGGTCCTGGTTCCGAGCCTGGCAGTGGACATTTATTTGGTTGCAGGGCAGAACAAGGCCATTGGATATGGAG
>NC_056726.1:326332218-326377218 GCF_019279795.1 Protopterus annectens | reverse complement strand
CTTTGGTTTCCTTTCTGATTCACCCACTGCTCCCTCGTACACCTCCAGTTCACCTATTGTGCATCTGACCCAGTCTCCCCTTGGCAAATTATTACATTTCCTGTCACCCCCCCACCCCCATATTCCACACACACCATCAATCCCTTCTCTGGTTGATGGCCCATGGCACAGGCAACAGAACACATTGCGTACTCTACATATCTCTGGTACCAATATGGTTGTGAGGACAACCCTGGCATATTTGATCTTCCACATGCTGTACTTCACGCACATAGGTACATGCAAATACCTATCTTTCATGACATGGTAGGTAGACCTGGGTAATACCTATTCATCTTTGGGCCATCCAGACAGGGATGACCTGGACCACGAATGGGCAGATATTGAGCGAATGCTCAACCATTGGTAGGGTTGCCACCTTTTCAGATGGCCAAAGTGGGACATCTTCGGGACACACATCAGATTTTACAGGCCGACACATGCCCACGGTCAGTACAAAAGAGAGTACTTTACTTTTATGCCTAAGTGACAGCTTACTCTTTTAGCGATTTAGTTGCTTTTTCTGTTTCTTGTGACATTTAGGTAGTTTACATACAGAATTAACTATTTTATGGAACTATTACATAAAATATGGGACATAATTATGTCCTACAATCACAGGACATTTAACATTTTTAATAGCTTTGGTAAGGACACAACTGCCCAGAGAGGGACTGTCCCTCACAAAGTGGGACAGGTGGTAACCCTAACCATTGAGCTAGGCTTAGCAAAGGGCAGCGGCATGCTAACACGCTGCGTTTCGCTTCCACTTGGTATAACAATCAACACTACAATGGAATACAGGCACGGGATCTTAAATGTCATTTGTTCGAGGGATGGGGACTCAGTATTCAGCTACGTGCCTTTGTGTTTACTTTTTGTTTTGGTGTTTGCAAAACTGTCTTGTATGTTTTGCATACATTTCAGTATCCATGGACACTGACAGGAGTGATTATTATTAGAGGCAGACTGTACTAGTCAGCATATTAGGTTGCGCATTTGCAGCCGACATGTTCACACCTCTGTGCAGTGCTTAGACACTCCCCCTGCACTCGGGCACGTTTCCTATGCACATGGACGTTGCGGCAGCATGCCTTCATTAATATGCATGTGGTGCTGCTGTGCCATCTCTATGCTGCACAGTTGGTGCAAGGCTGATGCCATCCTTGCTCCGAGCTTCATGAATCCCGGGGATAGTGTTTTCATTACGATGGTTGCTTTAAATTTTTAGATTGTTGTTAAGTGTCTTTTGACACTTCAATAGTTACTATGTTACTTCCAAGTATGATTCTTATGAAGTCCCAGATATTAACAGGATGAAAGCACTTAATCAATAAGCTTGGATTTTATCACTTCATTTTGAATTTGCATTAAAAGTTTTTATTCTCTACAAGTGGTTTGATCATTTTGTAGTGGTTATTTGGACTTGTATGATTTTTCGGATGACCTTTGGTATCTGTATTGCCAAGTTGTTGTTTGGTTATTCATTTTAATTTCTAGGCACTTCTTTTGTGAACAATGTCCACCAACGGCCCCGAGGCATTTCATATAGCTGAATTTCAGGTTCCCATTTTATCTACCTTGTTGGCAATTTGACTTTACTAGTTCAACATTTGTCACAGAACATGACCCAGGGGTGTGTATCCAAGTTTGCTGAAGGGTCCAACAAGACTAGACGGCTTCTCACTTTTGGAGGACATCACCATGATATGAGTGTTAATGGACAACAAGATACTGATTGGTGTGAACCAACAATTATCAACAACTGGCTGGACCAGTCCAAGCATTTTGATAGAAGGTCTGATTCACTCACAGAAAGAAATGTTCATCAAAACTTAGAACAAGAAATCCAGACTTTTGAGAGAAATATTTTCAAATTCAAGTCGCTACAGGCAGATAATTATTTTTTGAGGGAGTGTATCAAGCAGGAGCACAGTCTCAAGGGTTTGCGTTTATGGAAGTTTCCTAATGGGGTCATGAAATACTTTCCTTTCTATATGGCACTATTGGAGCTTTCTGACAAAACGGGTATTGAACTCACTAAGTTAATTATTAAAGTGAATGGATGACAATTAAGTCAGTTGAGACCAGTTATTTCATCCTCTGTTACCAATATTACTGAGGATTTATTAATATTTCATTTTCAGGATATTTTCAATAGCATTTTTTTCAAACAATTAAAAAATGACTTTAGCAAGGGCCAGAAAGATTAGCAAACTTCAAAGGGATGACCTTGACTACCGAAGCTACTCTGAAAAAAACAGACCAAAAGGCAGGACATGTGAATACTCTAGTGAGATACAAAAAAAATGTAAAATCCAATGTTTGAAGCCCGTTTATCTGTGAAGACCACACTTTATTTAATCAAAACACAAATAAAATTACCGCTTTTGTTTCTACCATAAGAAACTTCTTCAGGTCTGGTTTTCTTCGATTTGTGGTTTTCTGACTTATTGGTGGCTTGGTGTTTGTACTGAAACTACTCTGTTTTTGATGGACAGCACTCTAACCCCCACAAGTCTTCCCCTTTAGGACAACAGACCATGAGGGGCTCCTGGAGATTAGCCAGAAAACAAGGGGGGAGTTCTGAGGAACCTGTTTGTCACTAACAAGGTTATCACAAGCGAAACTGGAGAGCTAGCAACCGGTGGTGAGAATTTTACATATTAGTCTATCTCATGTAGCAATGGTTTGAGAACTGGAGTTTGATTTTGATAAGCAAGGTACTGTGTCAATTTCCTCCTTTTGCAACTTATCTTACAACTTTAATGCCAGATACTCCTCTTGTCCAGCCTTTCACATTGGAAGAAATGAAATAGCCCTAAACAAGAGAATTTACCAGCATAATTACAGTACCTGTAAAAAGGATGATAAAATTGCACTGGCCAGACATTCTTTGATCTGTTATAATTTCAGTAAATTTAAGTTTTTGGTGGTGGAAAAAATCAACCCTACTGTATACAGTGGTGATTGGAGAAATAGGTTATTGCATAGTGAGATGATATATCAATTACAGCTGGATTCAAATACACCACCGGGGCTAAATGATTCTATTTCCATTTCCAGTAAAACAAAGAAACATGCCACCATTATTTAATTGCCTTTGTACATTTAGTTTTGGTTTTTCAATTCTTGTTTAAGTGTTACAAATTATATTCAGTAGCTTTTTTCTAGTTTTACATGTTTTAGGTATTTTATATTACAATCAGCTATAGTGTATCATTGTGTTGATGCTTTAAATTTTTAGATTGTTGTTTGATTGAGGGGAGTGTCTTTTGACACTTAAACAGCTACATGCTACTTCCAAGTATGATTCCGATGAAGTCCCAGATGGTAATGAGAAGAAAGCACTTAATCAATTGGCCTGGATTTAATCACTTCATTTTGAGTTTGCATTGTGGTTTTAGCTTTTAGTTTTTGTTTGTTCTGCATTATGACAAAATAATATAACATGAACAACTTAGGCGTCTCTTTCAGGTAAGTAAGAAACTTATCAGAATCTTTGTGGAACGTGTCTGGTAAAAATATTAAGTCATTGCAGTTAGTTATTTATCCATCTAAAATTCACAATGCACAGACACTGTTTCACTTACTTGATCTCTATAAACCTGGTTAAATATGCCTTGCTAAAGGAACATATAACACACTGAAAAAAATGTGCATTATATCAGACATTATATATAAGATTACTGGGGTAGCAAAGGCACTCAGAAATAATAAAATCTGTTTTGGGAATTAGTATGTGTTTCTGACATGCATGCAGTTCACAAGCTAACTGTGAGTCATTTGCACTTTAGCAGCTCTGGAGTGCAGTATGCTGATAATATTTCACTTTTTTATTTTTCTGTTTATTTTTTGGAGCTTGGCATAGATATCCTCAGCACCCCTGACAAATGCTGACTGTACCAGAGTATATAAATACTGACAATGTGCTCATTCATTCTTTCTGATAGAGTCAGTAACCAGCTACTACTTATATAAGTGCATCTTCCCTGCCACTGACTAAGTCAAACTATACATGTACAGTAATACAGTAAATTCTCACAAAATGTACTACCCCCCCACACTCACATGCAAGAAATGCATGTACTCATGTAATGTATGTAGTGCACATGTACAGGAACATCTACTGAGGGCAAGTACCTGTCCCTGTTTACAATCCAACTAACCTTCCTCTCACTTTTCAGCCCTTCTACCAGCCCACTCTCCCTACCCCTATTCTTCTTTCTCTTTCTTTATTTACCCCAGCTCCCCTTCCTCCTCCCCCACCTCTTTTCTTTCCCCCTTAACATCTTTGTCTTCACTCAGCAGCATCTGTCTTATACCATTCTTACCAAGCCTGCACCCTTATATTACATACTTAACTATGTAATTTTCTAATTTTACTCCTATACTCTTTCGTTCTCTGCTACTAATACTCTCTACAATTTGACTACAATCTTTTCTCACTACAGCTTCCACTAAACAAAGTTTAAATTATTCTTGCCACCTTTCTTACTTCAAAAAATCTTGTTTCAAACTGTGTTTCAATTATACAAAACAAGTCTGTTTACAAATACAAAAACTACAGTATAAGATAAGATAAGTGGGCGGTCACGGTGGTGCAGCAGTTAGCGTTGCTGCCTCACAGCAAGAGGTTCTCTGGTTTGATCCTCGGCTGGGATGCCTTCTGTGTGGAGTCTGCATGTCCTCCCTGTGGTTGCATGGGTTTCCTCCAGGTGCTCCGGTTTCCTCCCACATCCCAAAGACATGCTGTAGGTGGATTGGACACACTAAATTGGCCCTAGGTGCGAGTGTGTGCATGTGTGTGCCTTCTGTTGAAGGCTGGGCGCTGGGCTGGCAATTCGACACTGTAAAACTCCACTGCCAATCATGAGTGGACGGTGATCTGCTGTGGTGACCCCTAACCAGGAAAAGCTGAAAGAAGAAGAAGACAGTATAAGATAAGTACATCCATCTCAAGCAGTCATGAAAAAGTCTGTACAAAATGGATCCTGTGCGCTCCTTACAAATATAAAGCTTGTATCATCACTCCACTTCACTATGTAAGTGATAATGTTCTATGTACTTTATAAACATTGGCACCTTTCTTATCACTATGTAAATGGGAATATTTTGTGTACTTCAGGAATTTTACATACCCCTATTATTGCACAGAAGTTTGTGTCCAGCAAACTTTACTCCACTAACGCAAATCAATCTCTATTTACATTAATGAGAACTATAGTACAATATAAACCTATACACCTTAGAAATTCTTGTAAAAGTCTGTAAAAAATTGAACCATATGTGCACAAATTAGATGTTTATTTTGTATCTTTATCCTCGTGTTACTATGTAAATGAAAATATTTTATGTATTATCTTCTTTCATCTTATCAATATTGTGTATTTGTACCTCTACCATTAATTTTTTTTTCCTTTTCTTAAATATTTCCCTAGATTTAATAAAAACTGTGTAGGCATAGTGTAGAGCCTACATGGAATGTTACTGTGTCATGTACATGGTTCCCTCTCAGCAGCGCACCATGCATATTTATCATGGTGTGTTGCTGAAGGAGGGCTGTGGGACACGGTTATTGAATTAGTGTAGGGAGTGTGGTGATAACTGTGTCTGCAGATGAGTAACACACTCCCTGCACTGTCCAACTGTATTACAGCATTGTAATTTATTTTTTTTAAAGCATGTTTGTGTGGCACACCACGGAGCTCAGCAGTGCTAAGCAGTGCTGAGACACCTGGCAGACATCTAAAAGTAGAAACTGGTTATATTTAATTATTCTGTAAAGGTCAAGTTTAAGTGTACCTTAGCAGGTCTGCACAGCATTGCTTAAAGGTAGCTCAGAGGTATATGTAAAGTTATATCAAAATTTCCCATATGCACATAGCTAAATGGTTAGAGTTATGGCCTCATGTGCAGTAGGTGCGTGATTTGTATAGATGGAAGAGTAAGTTAGCATTTTTGTTTGAAATACAAATTATGCAAACTATTTTTAAATACTAGCTTGCTGTACTCCGCTAAACTCTGCTAAGACCTGCTAAGCACTGCATGAACAAATAATGGTGGCTAATATTTATGAACTGCTTGGCAGCTCTTGGCTGGTTTGCACACTACTAAGCACTGCTAAGCATATGGGTTTTAACACTGCTCAGCTGAGTTGCACTGGTTTGTGCACTGCTAAGCAACGCTCCACATTTTTCAATATTGCCCAATGGTGTGTAAGGGCTGGAAAACAGGCTATATTAAGCCTAAAAGGCAGGAATACAGCATAATCCATAGGAGTTCTTTCTCTGTAGGATACAATGGCAGGCATGGGAGAGGATTCGTGCTTTCAGGTGCAGCAGTGGGGCATTCAGGAGTCCGGGGTCATGGTCAGACTTCTTTTCAAAAACCATGAGGTCTGGCTGATGCAGAAAGGTTACTAGGGCTCAGAGTGTAAGGCAGAGGCCTGGGACCATCTGGAAAGGGATCTCACTAGTGCAACTGGTATTCCCTGCAAATGACCTGAAAAGATGGAAGGGGGCTGTCTTGGACACCTGGGTCCAAGAATTCCAGGCTGGGAATGTCCCACGTGTATGTAAGTACCATTACTTGTATTTCACCAATATCTAATCTTGAATGTCTGCTAAACTGGTATGCATAATGGTGTGCTTCTCTCCCAACAGCTGCAGAGGAGAGGGCTCACAACATTCAGAAGCATGCTGGGCACTTGGCCAGGTTGCTCTGTGAGTGTGGTGAGTACAGATGTATTTTGCTATCTCTAGTCAAATAAGCAAGAAAGAGTAAAGCATTAACTGTGATTTGGTATATACAGTAAATAATTTATTGCAATGAATGTGGAATTAAACCTGCACTGCAAGAAGTGCATACTGCCAACTGTAGTGCCATAAGCAGGGATGACTAAAGCATTAACTGTAATAAAGTAAATGCAATAAAGTTTGTAGTGCAATAATTGTGGAATTACAGCTGTATTACTATAAGTGCATACAGCTAACTGTAGTGCAATAAGCAAGGGAGACTAAAGCAGTAACTGTAATAAAGTATATGCAGTAAAGTTTATCGTGTAATAACTGTGGAATTACAGCTGTGTAGCAACACCTGCATAATGACAACTGTTGTGCAATAAAAACATGAAATTATACCAGTAACTGATTGAAGGTTTCTCTAATAAAGTCTGTTGTGCAATGACTGTGGAAGTAGGGCTGTTTTGCAAGATATCAATCATTAAAACTTTCTGCAATAAAAAAACAAAATAATATCTGTACCTGCATGAAGGTATATCTAGTAAAGTCTGTTGTGCAAGAGGGCTGTTTTGAGGGAATCAGTTATTACAACTGTTCTGCAATTAAAACACAAACTAATATCAGTACTTGCATGACGGTATATCTAATAAAGTCGGTTGTGCAATAAGTGTAGGTTCAGAGTTGTTTTATAAGAAATCACTTATGACAACTGGTCTGCAATGACACATGGAGCAATAGCAATAACACCAAGGTAAATCATGTACAGCAATATTGTCTTGTTTTCACCATTGCATGCCAGCTACAAGCATTCAGGCTGTGAGGTATGGTGCTGCAGTCAGGTATAACAGTGTACTAGTTGTACACTGCAAATAATAGCCCATAATCGGATATTGTTTGTTGACTTCACAGATATTTCAACACACTAACAATGTAATGTGTACACCTGAATTCTATGTAGTAATGTATACTTTACCTAGTATCTTTGTTGGGTTCCTATCAGTTCATCAAAACTTCAGCAGTTTGAACACCATATGTTCGAACTGTGAAGTTCGAAAACTGATTATCGCAAAGCCGCGGAACACAGAATTCTTTCCCAGGGAAAGAATTTGGTGGGCCATTTCTGTGGCTTCAAGATTTTCAGAAATGTGGTGGAAAGTTACGGGTCGGGTTCAGGTAAGTGTGCGATTGAGTGGATGTTAGGGTTAGGACATGGCTTAGGTGAGTTAGGGTTAGGGTGCGGGTGAAGTGGGTGTGCGATAGTGACAGACTTTAGGGTTAGGGCGGGATAGGTGAGTTAGGGTTAAGGCACAGGTCAAGTGAGTGTGTGATAGTGATGGACCTTAGGGTTAGGGTTTGGGTTAAAGTAGGTGGATAGATAGTAGTGTATGCACAGTTTAGTGTAGGGTTAGATGTAGGATTTTAAGCGTATGTGTGTAGATTGCTGGTTTTTTTGGTGTGCTTGTGTTGTGTGTGTGTTTCTTGGAACAGCAATTTTTTTCCCTGGGCAAAGAATCGCTGCTCTAAGCCTTTGATGGTTTTGCACTTCGAGGTTAGATATTCAAACATATGGTGTTCGCACTTCTGCCATTTCGTCGAAGTGATATAGACCCATCTCTGTCATTGAATGTCATGCATGTGTGTTCAACTGTCACTGCAGTCAAGTATAAAACTGTACCACTATTACCAGGTCATATTTTGGTGCCAGGTGAGCTCTAGGCAAATATCAGTGAGCCAGTAATCAGCAGTAATTCAATAGCTCAGTTTGCTAAATGCTGTTTATGAAGTACAGTTTTACCACACACACACCAGGGTTTGAAAGTACCTCTAAATATTACAGTATCAGTCAGATAATGTTTACAGATATTCTCTCCACAGGCACTGCAGGTAAATGGGTGAGGTATCCCATATTATGAGTACATTATCATGTGTTTACATGTCACAGTCTGTTAAATGCCTTGCATATAGAACATTTTGCCACACATAGTTCTGGGTTCAAATCCAGTGTGCTGCACTTCAACTACATTGTTGTGAACACAGCAAATAATGACTGAGTCATGCTCTTTTAATCCCCATAGGTTACTGCTACTGAATTATCAGCTACCCAGTTTTGCAAGTCACAGGCCTGCGGGTAGAGACACACTGCACATATTTGTATAGCCTAACCATATGTTGCCTACTATTCTGCTATTGGCACTGTTGTATAACAGATGTACCTTAAGCACATGCCTCATTTCGACTGTAATGGGTACCCTTACACTGGCTCTGCTGTAATGACAGGGCTGACACAGCTGCCATAGTTACACATACAGCTTCTTCTTCTTCTTTTTGCTTTCCTGGTTAGGGATCACCACAGCAGAATAATGGTCCACAGAATGATCGGCAGTGGAGTTTTATGGTATCGAGTTGCCAGCCCGATGCCCAACCTTCCACAGAAGGCACACACATGCACACATTCACATGTAGGGCCAGTTTAGAGTGTCCAATCTACCTAGAGCATGTCTTTGGGATGTGGGAGGAAACTGGAGCACTCAGAGGAAACCCACACGATCACAGGGAGGATATGCAGACTCCGCACAAAAGGCACCCCAGCCGAGAATCAAATTGGAGAACCTCTTGCTGTGAGGTTGCAACTCTAACTGCTGCACCACCACAGCTGCCCTAGTTACACATATAGCTTGCAGGCCTCAAATGTGTTCACAGTACCCCTCATTGCATCCTAGGCTGCAGCATACACATCTGTATGTTAAGATAGCTGCTACAGACCAACCATACCTCCCAACCCCCTATAACAAAGGATCCGGACACAACCATACATAAAGGTGGGGGGTAAAGGCCAACAGATAGCTACATGTTTTACAGTTTGCCCCTACAAAGATAGTATGTGATAGAATAGCAACTACTGCATTAGCATGCATATTCTGATGGGTATGAAGTGTGACACTCACATGTCTCTCTCCCTTTCTGACATCAACTCACAATGTTTGCCAGAACTGCCAGATGACCACACTGTCATGGGACACTGACCAAACATATGAGGTAAAACTGTGGACAGATTTCATACACCTCTACAATGGACAGTTTTTGTACTTACCCCTCTGTGATGCTGTAATCTCCACACCTCAGTAATATCCATCTCAAAACCTAAAAAAGGGGCCAAGGCTTACATGAAGGCCTTATATGTTGTACTGTGGTGCCATGTTATTGGCTAATGATAGTGCAATTCATCTGTTTTGGATGGAGTTAGCAATTCTGTGCCACAGATTGGTGCAGAGGCAATTACCTGTTAATGAGCATTACCTACAAAAGGCAATCAACTGCTTTTAGGGAACAGGCCTGTGTGTGGATTTACTCAGACAGACAGTGTATGTGCAAAGCATTTGCAAAGGAATGCTTCAAAAAAGAAATACATCACTCTACCAGGTATGTACTACATTTCCCCATACAATGAGATGCAGATGGGAGGAAGGAGGTTTAAACAGATTAAATCAGTAGGCTTGTATTACATCTATGATAATGACATGTCAGTGATACTCTGCTGTCCAACACCTACAGGCATGCCTCTCAATTGTCCCTGCTTTGAATCACATCTTTGCTCTGTCCCTGTCCATCCCTCCTACAATAGTCAGCTGCTGTAGTAAACATAGCAGATTACACATGAGACATAGTGACACTAAGTAAGGGTGTACACTCCTGTAACATCAAATTATGTACTGTAATTCACCTCCACTCAGTCTGTCAATGTCACACATAAATAGTACTAAAATTGTAAAAGTGTCCCTGAATGTCCCTGATATACTCTGGCTAAGCCCCTGTTTCATGGACATTCATCCCTGTCTGGTTGAGACGTATGCCTAACATACCTCTCAACCTCCTACAGTAAGAAATCAGGACAAATCCATATCTAATGGGGGGGGACAAAGGCCCTAACTTAGTGACAGAATATACATATTGCCTATACAAAGTAAATATGTGATTAGAGTAACAGATATTACTGTAGCATAAGTGTTGTCTGAGGGGTCTGATGGGTGACAGTCAGATTCTGTGTCAGTTTTCTGACACCATCCATTAATCAGTGGACAATCATTTCTCAGACATCCACAAGTTTGTCCAAGAAGGACCACATCTATGAGGCAAACATGGTGACATTCTGAAAACATCTGCATAATTGAGAGGTATGATATCTACAGGGAACATAAACTGCAGCAGGTTTGCATTGCTGTCTGTCACTGTGGTGCACTGGTGTTGCTAGACTGTCCCCATATAGTTGTTGGAATAGCACACTGCTATCTATCTGACAGTGGCCATTTCACATATTAGTGGAGATCTTCCTGTAGAGGACACACCACAGTGCACTGCAATGATGGCTGTAGAGACATACAACAGAATCTGTCCCAGCACTCAGGGACATTACCCAGTATTTCTACTGTCTTGATGATAGCCACACATGTAGTGTGTTGCCAAACTATGGAGTATAATGTGTGAGGGAGCAGTGGATAGTGCAGGCAATTATGGGTGTGTAGGGTCTGTACACATAGTGGACATCCATGTATCTGGTCCTGTAATGTGTTCCCCTCTTGTTGTCTTGCAGGAACCATGTACTGACAGAGACATCCTCCATTTCCATCTGCAGAAAATGACACTATACTGGATGCCCTCAGACTTAACCATCACATCCTGCTTTCAAGGGGTCACCACAATCATGAACAGTGGGCAGCGTTGTGGGCCAACCTTGTGAGGACTGTTAATCATATTGGCCAACAGGACAGGAACTACCAGCAGTTCTGACACTGGGCCACAGACATGGTCAATGTTGCATGTCAAAGAGCTGCTTCTGTTGCCAGGGATTGTGCTGCCACCAGTGGAGGGCCTGTAATAGAACAACCACCCTCAGCCACAGAGGAATTCCTGGTGAACCTAGGATCAACCAACAGCTCCCAGCCAACCATCATGCCATACATCCTGGAAGTGGGTACCACAGTGTCCACATTGAAAGAGCGTCCAGGTAAGCTTACAGTGTTCACCAGTATAATTAATTAGCAGTTATTGTGGCAGGCTCTATGGACCAGTGCATGGGTGTCAGGTCTATCTGCATGGGGGGGGGGGTTGGCTTTTACCCAGAGTTATGCACACATACTTAGTGTGTCAGCAATATAGCCATTCTCACAGTAGCTACTGTACATGTGGATATACACACATATTACCTTGTAACACTGCAACATTTGATGATGCTGACAATACATCTCCCTCACCTTTTCATAGGTCCATCAGGTGTGGCCAGAGTTCATGGTCCTGTACCTGGTAAGTGTTATACTGTTGTTTTACATATTATATATACCCTATGAATGTTAAGGGCTGCCATTTTGCCTTATGCACAACTGTTGTGCTTAGCTAGAGTACAATAATTGTATGTTCCATTTCAGAGCAGTTAACTACAGTGTATAGTCTAAGGAATGACAGGTGTGTATTTGTACAAGCATTAACATGTCTGCACTTATAGTTATGAGTAACTATGCAGCCTGCTATACATGAAGAAATTACTCCAAGATGCCCACTGAAACACAATAGGGAGAGGGTACATACGTGAGGCAGTCCTACTACAACTGGCATATCATTGTCGAGATAAGTGTACTTGGTTTTATTTGTAGTTCTGTCACATACACTGTCATATTACATACCTCACAGGTGTATTGTACTGGCAATGTTACCCAGATGTAGGTGATATGCATGTTATACAGGACATGGGTTGTCTGTGTATGTTGTTGTGAGTGTATGTGTTGGGCATGGGATCAGAGATGAGAAGATGTGGGACATGTAATGCAGTTGTGGATCCTCATCTGTATGAATCTGTGCGGATTACCATACATAATAGTGCAAGTGGTAATGTACTGCTTTTGTCATTCTTCTCACAAGTGAACAGGTGGGTTGGAGTCTGTCCCTCTCACAACCTGATGTCAATGTCTCATCGGACTCTGATGATGATGGTGGTTATAGTGAAGCACAGATGGGGTTGTCATTGGCTGAATCTGTCCCAGAGGTTGACATCCCTATTCTGCCCCCATTGTCCCTGCACACAATCAGTATTCCCACACATACCCAGTCACCATAGGCCACAAATACTGGACGTCAGAGGGTGGCAACATAGTACAAAACAGTGTGAGAACTATGGTGACCGTGATGCTTAGGGTTAGGGAGCAGCACAGACTGACATCCATGACTGCCTCCATCGTATTGGTGATGTCATGGAAGGTTTCACTGATGTAGTGGACAGATGGTGGGCTAAGACAGTGTCTGTCTTTGAGCGCACATTGTCTGTGCTGGAACATGTGGTTGGGGTTGGGCATTGGACATGCTGACATAGCCCAGCAACACCATCTGCTGGGAGTCCACATGGCCATACACACTCATGGTCTCATAGTGGCAGTACCTCCAGTGCTACAGAGGGATGTGTACTGTCCACACCATGATGTGGCAGGCCATGGGCACATGGTGCTGGGTGGTCCCATGGGGACACAGGCCCAGCAGACAGCATTCACCATCAGGTGCTAGCACTGCATCTGACCTTGGGCATGGTGCTACCCATGCTACTCCTGATGAAGCCATTTCCCATGTTCAGGACTGGAGATGGCTAACTGTCCATTCTACTATGTACAGTCCACAGCTGTCCACCATATACATGTGTAGGGTTAGCACTGGGCTTGACTGTGTACATGCACACACTTCAATACCACTGTCACATGCAGGTCACCTACAGACACAAACAGCACCTGTCTATGGTCCATGTAACCAGCACCCCTTCCTGACTCACACATATGCTGTCAACTGTTTGGCACAGCCAAGGCCTCTGGCATTCCCATACCACACCCTGTGCATGTGATGATACACGTGCCACATCCCTACCATCCATACCATCAATGCAGGGACCTGCATATATGTGTCTGATGCACAGGCTGACTATATTACTTTACATGTGTTTGTGTAGTGCAGTAGTGTTATGCCATGGCAGTTGTTGTGGGCCATGACAGGTACTGTATGCTGGCATGTGTCAGGACTACACATCAAATGTTGTGTATCTTTGTTTCCTGATGGTACACTGGTGGTAGTGTTACAAAATGACAGATGTGTCATGGATCTGTGTATGATTTTGTCCCAGGAGTCTGAGCGGATTAATTTTATTTTTATTTATTTTATTTTACATTTGTTGACTGGGCTAGTCTAACTGGATATATGTCCATTTTCAGTAGAGGCCCAGGGAGATAAGCTCCAAGGAAGCACAAAAATATAATCACATATACATAGATTAATTTCATGTTAAACATTGCTAGAAAGAAAGACCAAGAATAATCTCATTGGTTGTTTGTTCTTAGTGTGGTGCTAAGTAAAACACTTAACATAATACAGATGTAGTTGCAATATAACATGTAAAGGATAGCAGCTAAGTTAGATAAGTCATTAGTAAGCAGGTTGGCATAAAGAAGGACAACAAAAGTATGAGCTGCAATATTCAGAAAATGTGTTAAAAACAGGTTTAATTAAAGGAGTTATGAGGAGATGAATAAGAAAAGATCTAGAAAGAAATAAGTTTGTTGTTACTAAGAAAAGGAACAAGAATATAGAAAAGAGGAGAGTAGGTAGATCCAAGGAAGAAAGGTAATAGATCAGTCAGGTTTAGTACAAGGGCATAACCACTGTGTTCTGAGAAAAGGTTTCAGTTTGTTTTTGAAGAGTGATATTGAGGGAACAGAGGAAAGTTCAGTAGGAAGAAGGTTCCAGGATTTTCCAGCAGTATTACAGAAAAGAGTGTCTCCAGCCCTGTTGTTAGATTTACAAATATTTAACAGAAGTCTTTGTGATGAACGTAAGGTTTTAAGATTGTTGTAAGGGACAATGAGGGTAGATAGTATAGGGCTATTAGTAGGATGGTTAAGGGTTTTGTGGGCAATGGTAAGTTGGTGGAATTTAAGCTGATTTTGTAATTCAAGCCATCCTAGTTGCTTTACGTTAATACAGTGGTGGGTTCTGAAAGGGTTTCCTGTGGCAAATCTGGCTATGCTATTGTAGGCTCTTTCCATTTTATTAAGGTTGATTTTAGAGAGGTTAGTGTGTATGGGTGAGGCATAGAGGAGAGTAGAAATTAGGTGAGTATGAGCAATAGTTATTCTTGCTGCAGGAGAGAGAAAGGGTTTGATTCTGTAGAGAGAGCCCAGTTTTCTGTTAACAGATTTTTAGGTATTATTAATATGGGTGTCAAAGTTAAGGTTGTTTTCTATGGTGACACCAAGTAGTTTGGTAGTTGAGTCTGGGGATATAAGAGTGCTGTTATTGGATGTTACTGTGAGGTTTATTGGGGTGGACTTACTAGTAGGAGTGAAAAGGAGGATTTTAGTTTTTTTTGGGTTTAGTAGGAGACAGTGTTGAGTAAACCATAGTTCAACTGTGTTAAAGACCTTTTGGGTGAGGGAGTAAAACTCAGATATGGATGTGGCTGAACATATAAGTGTCGAATCATCTGCATATTGTATGCATGTAGCTTGGGGGATTGCTAGGTGAAGGTCGTTGATAAATATGGAAAATAGGAGGGGTCCTAATATGGACCATTGGGAGACCCCTATGTTAATGGGTAGATGGGTAGATGGGTAGATAGAATATTATGCCAAAGCACGGCCTGTTGTCCGTTTTCTAGATATGATTGGAACCATTTTATGGCAGATGCATCTAGTGACAGGGATTTGAGGATATTTATAAGTAACTGGTGATTTACCATATTGAATGCCTTAGACAGATCTATAAACAGTGCAGATGAAAGCCTATTAAGGTTACGGTTTCTGTTGATACAGTGAGTGAAGGAAAGAAGGGCAGTAGTAGTGCTGTGGGAATGTCTGAAACCATGTTGTGAGTTGGAAAGTAAGTTATATTGGATTAGGTGGTCTAGCAGTTGTTTATGGATGCATTTTTCCATGATCTTAGCTAGGGGAGACAGAAGGGCAATGGGACGGTAGTTGGAGAGTTCATTGGAGTTACCTCCCTTATGAAGGGGAATAATATGGGAGACCTTCCATATGCTTGGGATGTGTTCTTCAGTGATAGTTCTATTAATAAGTATGTAAATGGGGTATGCAATAGATTTGGCTGCCTTTTGTAAGCATTCAGTGGGAATCATGTCAGCTGAAGGAGTACATGGTTTGAGCTTTTGGATGAGGGCTAGAATGTATGTAGTTGGTACTGGTTGGAAGAGAAAAGGAGGGGGTGGGTTATTGATATAGTTGGATATAGGTAAGTCCTGAGTAGATAGCTGATTAGTAAGATTTTGAATGGCCTCAGTGAAATAGGTATTAAAGGTATTAGCAGTCTGTTTTGGATTATCTTGGTCTGGGCCTTGTGGGTTTGGTGTGATGGATTGACCTGGGTATAATAATTGATTAATACTTGCCCAGAACTTTTGTGATTGATTATGGTGGGTCTGTTGGAATTGTAAGTAGTAGTTTCTTTTGTCAGATTGCACTGCTTTTTTAGTTTTGTTTCTTAGTTGCCTGAAGTTTTGTTGATCTACAGGGTTTTTAGTTGATCTTGATTTGTTCCAGTATTTATTGCTGAGCTTGATTTTTTACCTGGTTTCTTTTGAAAGCCATGGGGCAGATTTAGTTCTCGTTCTTATAGAGCGCGTGGGGGCATGGTGGTCTAGAATGGATAAGAAGTTAGAGTTAAAGTAATTGACAGCTTCCTCCAGTGGGAGGTATTTTAAGGGAGACCAGCTACATGCTCTTAGTTCCCTTTGGAAGAGATCAGGGTTAAAGTTTTTCCTTGGTTCTAATTGTTCTAGATATGGTTGGGTTGGGTAGGTTGGTTTTATGCCTGATGATGTAGGTTAGTGAGCGGTCACTTACATCATCTGGGAGGGTACCAGATTCATATGTCTGGAGATGACTATTTGTGAGTATCCAGTCTAAGATACTTTCTTTATTGTTAGGCTTGTGTATCCTGGTAGTGGCAGTAATGGTTTGTGAATAAACAAAAAGGTTTATATGGCTTGTATGGTTTAAACTGCTAAAACATTTCCAATCAATGTTAAAATCACCTAGGATGATGGTTTCTTGAGGTAAATTATGAGATAGGCAACATAGGATATTTTCTATTGTTGCAATATTATTACCAGGAGGGAGATAGGTACAGATAATAAAAATGGATTTGACTTTGTTAAGTTGGAGTTTGATAATAAGAATTTCAGCGTTGGGGACTTGAGGTAGTAACAAGTTGTAGGTAGTAATCTGTAGGCTGGATTTAAAAAGGATTGCTACACCGCCACCCTTTTTAGTTGTACGGTCAAGTCGCAAAATATTATAACCAGGTGAGATGATTTTATTGTCTTTAGCTGAAGGTTTTAACCAAGTTTCTATTAAACAAAGAATGTCAAAGGAGTAGACATCTAGAAGAGTGTGGAGTTGTGTAACTTTATTATTAATGCTACGTATGTTGAGGTGAGCTAATAGCAGTGAGTTAAGTGGTTTAGTAAAGGAGTGGATAGGATGGAGGTTGGGGTCATGGAGTTGAGTAGTAGTAGTAATAGGGCCTGGGTTGGGATGAATGTCACCATCTTTCAATACGAGTCGTAGAGATTGAAGTCTAAGATCTGGGAATTTAGTATATAGAGTGAGAGATTTTCTTGGTTTGGGAGCGTCATATCTAATGTGGGTAATCCTATGGAATTTTGCTGGTAGATAGCTAGGAATGGATGTTATGTTAATATGGTTATTGAGAGTAGGTAGAGTAGGAGAGGTAGATAGTGTGTTGGGTTGGAGAGTTTGTGGATATATTGGGTGTTCGTAGGAGGTTAGCAGGTAAGTTAAAGATAGGGGTGGTAGAAGTATGAGTATGAGCAGCTCTGTAAGAGGGTTGAGTAGGGTGGCAAATGCATCTGGGAGGGTAAGTTGTTAGGTTGTAGTTATTGGTTTGGAGGTATGCTAAGTGTGGAAGGAAAATAGGTGTAGGGTGTGGTAGGAAAAATTGGTAGAGGTAATTGAAAGTAAGGAAGAAAGGTGGTAATTAGCAATGGGAGGGGATATGATTAGTGTGAGAGGTAGAGGGTGTGGTTAGGTGGTATATGAGTAGGACCCCTGGGGGTGGGTGGGATTTGGGGGTAGGGAGGGGAGCGGAGTGAGCCCGCAGGGCGAACGGAGCGGGTAGAGACAAGTGAAGGAGAGAGTGGAGAATAAACTATCAGCAATGCTGATAACTGAAGGTAAGTAGGTGAGTCAGGCGTGGGAAAGATCAGAGGTATATCAGTAGTCTGTGAGATTCGAGAAAGAACAGGTAAGAGTATGCAGTTGAAGTAAGGGGTAAGGGAAAAAATAGTAGCAGGTCTACGACCTAAGGGGGATTTTGTGTGAAACAGAGGAAAACTACAGAATGATTAAAGCTTGACATAATTATAGGGAAAGAGGGTGCCACCTAGTGGGCAGATCCAGTATTGCAGGTAGATATGTAGGGAGCTGGCTGGTTTAGAACCAGGGATGGAGTGAATAGCAGGTCAGAGGGGGGTGTACATGAAGTAGAGGAGGTTAGATAGATTCAGGGTAGATAGGAGGGGGTAGTAAAGGCTGCTGGCTGTTCAGGCTCATAGCTTACTTTATAACCCCTGAAGCAAGTAGTAGACAGTAGTCAGTTTTATAAACAGGACTTAGTCAACCACATACTTCCTTGCTTCCTTGAGAGAGGGTGCAGGGCAAAAAAAGGCAGTTTAGATGAGGCCGCAGAATTGGATAGGGTCCTTTGTCACCAGGTGGATGGGCAGTTAGAGATTATCAGAGGAACAGCACAGAGGAACACAGGGTACTTTGGAGAGAAAGATTAGATAAATGTAGAGGAGAAAAAAGGTTAGCACATGTTACTCCGTAACAGCAATAAACAAATAATTAGCTTGCAAAAAGACATAATTAATAAAAATAGCTTCAATGCATTCACTTATTTCAGAGAGAGGTTGTAGAACTCAATTGTAAGGCAGTAGTACTGTAAGAGTTATAAAGTAGCAAAGGCACTGTTAGGACATCTATCCATATGTTGACTTTAAGTTATAGTACATACATTGGATGCAAAAAAAGGCATAGTACATACATAGACTGCAGTTGTTGGAGTGTAATATATAATTAATTCAATCTTAAGCCAATATTTATATCTGTTCACTAGGGCAATAAAGACCAGCCTTACATGCTTTAAACTAATACCATTAAAGCAAAGGAGCCAAGTGCATGGCGTAGTTTGAGAGCCGAGAAGCTAAAATAAAGAAAGAAACACTTGGTTCATTAAAACACATATAGTAAATAGCTGGAGGGGAAACAATACTATTAGTATACTTAGATTAACTCCTTGAGGGTGAGGCACTCAAAATAAGACGTTCCTGACTAAACACAGACAACTGATATCATAAGAACACTGAGACTTGCTCCACGTGGGTGGCGCAGCTATATAAAGCCGTTCCAGGCAGAGAATGGACTTTTACAATGTTAGTGCTACCAGATCAGTCCAAAGTAGGAGTCGCTGATTAAAAATAGTCCATTCCAGGACTAGAACGGACTAATGGGATATGAAGTACATCGATAAGTAACTCCACGAGAGTGGAATACTGCTACCAAAAAGTTCCAAGCATAACACAAAAAAATAAGATATTAATTCTGGCCGTTTCACTCGTAAAAGGGATAATAGGAGCAACAGCAGTTTAAGGCAGCAATTTCAGGCTTGTAGGGAGGTGGCAGAGCAACGGCAACATATGCAGGGTCCACATGGGTGGCATAGTTGCATTACTCGTTACAGGGTTGGAAATCAGTTAAGAAGAAAAACAATAGCTTAGTCAGCGGCAGAAAGTTTAAACACTCAGGTACATAGCCCAGAAAAAGGAGCCGGAATGCAATATGAATAAAGTTCACAGTTGCTTAAAGTACAATATCACAGTTACTTAAATTACAATGTTACAGACAGCAGTAAAGCTCAGGAGAGAAATAATAACAAAGATAACATTCTAATGCTATCTAAATAAAGCATTCAATTCACATTTGCTTAAAATACAATATCGCAGATAGCAGTAAAGCACAGGAGAGAATAATAAAAAAGAAAACATTCAGGTACACAGTCATGAGTTACATGTAGTAAAGCATTCAAATAACAGATGAACCACTGTATTAGACAAGGCTACTAAACAGCAAAATAAATCATTTACCAGAGGCAAAAGGAGCTTAGGCAGGAGCAGACAGCAGCCAGGGACTATACAAGAAGAATAAAAGATTTAAAGATGACACCTCACAGAACTATGGGTATAAATAATATCCCAGTGGATAAGAGGCAGAGAGGGGAGGGGAAGAGGTATGCATTAGGTAGAGGCAGGAGGGGCGGGATACAAGCCACACCTATTGAGACTAATGATCGTTCAGACAGGGGGATGCAGAAGGTACTAAAGTGATGTAGGAGAGGCAGAGAGAAAGAAGTAGATATGAGCCTAGAGATAGAAAAAGACAGGTAGAGGGAAGGTTAAGGGCTTAAAGAAAATAGTCAGAGACAAGTGAAGAAGAGAGTGGAGAGTAAACTATCAGCAATGCTGATAACTGAAGGTAAGTAGGTGAGTCAGGCGTGGGAAAGATCAGAGGTATATCAGTAGTCTGTGAGATTCGAGAAAGAACAGGTAAGAGTATGCAGTTGAAGTAAGGGGTAAGGGAAAAAATAGTAGCAGGTCTACGACCTAAGGGGGATTTTGTGTGAAACAGAGGAAAACTACAGAATGATTAAAGCTTGAGATAATTATAGGGAAAGAGGGTGCCACCTAGTGGGCAGATCTGGTATTGCAGGTAGATATGTAGGGAGCTGGCTGGTTTAGAACCATGGATGAAGTGAATAGCAGGTCAGAGGGGGGGTGTACATGAAGTAGAGGAGGTTAGTTAGATTCAGGGTAGATAGGAGGGGTTAGTAAAGGCTGCTGGCTGTTCAGGCTCGTAGCTTACTTTATAACCCCTGAAGCAAGTAGTAGACAGTAGTCAGTTTTAAAAACAGGACTTAGTCAACCACATACTTCCTTGCTTCCTTGAGAGAGGGTGCAGGGCAAAAATAGGCAGTTTAGATGAGGCTGCAGAAATGGATAGGGTCCTTTGTCACCAGGTGGGTAGGCAGTTAGAGATTATCACAGGAACAGCACAGAGGAACACAAGGTACAGAGGCAAAAGGAGCTTAGGCAGGAACAGACAGCAGCCAGGGACTATACAAGAAGAATAACAGATTTAAAAACTATGGACACATGGCGGCAATACAGCGACACATGATGGCAAGACAGCACAGCAGAGATATGACATCAGCAAGGTATGCCAGTATACGTGCATGGCTCCCTAGGTGCATATGTGTAGATCAGTGTGTCAGGGACAATGGGGACAATCAGCATCATCATGCTTTCATAACCTGAGACACATTCTGCTACCCTTGATACATGTCACCTGAGTAGTCTGCATTTAGAACTGTTGATGGTGGCAAACATCAATTATGCTTATGTATTGGAGGGAAATTTTGGACCAGCGGCTAGTCACAAGGCCATAAAATCCATAACCAGTGCACAGGGTTAGGCCACATGGTCATGTCTCTAATGCTATAAGGGGATGTACTTACACATGCACAAGTTGGTTGCTGTGAGATTAGAACCCCTATCTATCTAGTATTACACACTGTAGCTCACAGAACTTATCACATATGCCACACTCTTTATTTGCTTTTGCTCTTTCAGCCAGTGCTCTTAAGGTGGATGACATCAGCAAGTCTTGTAACAGAGGCCAATGTTGAAGCCAGCAGCTAGTCAGTGAGCATAAAATGCATAATGATTGCACAGAGATAGCTCATACAGGCTTGTCTAGTACTGCATGGGGATATATTTACACACACAGAGCTGAAGGATGTGAGATTTGAACTCCCACCTATCTGGTGTTACACACCACAGCTCTCAGCACTTATTGCACGCACCACAGGCTATGTCCGTTGTAAATGTTGATGCAGGTACAGTACTCGTGGAGTAAGTAAAGTGGCCTTGTGTTAGACATGTGTGGCCTGCAGAGTGATACTGCTTGATATTACTATTGTATCTAGTGTCCTAGGGGGTGGAATACATGGTAATTTCCCTGCTATATGTGTGCACTTACCAGTCTGGCCATATGTGACTGTTTACAGTTTGATAGGCAGACATGTGGCAAGGGACAACATGGCCTCTCCAAGGCATGCATTGCACCCATTGTACATGACACCATCTGTGTACCTATGTATGTCAGCAGGGTGACAGCCCGCAGACACAGGGGTCTGTGAGTGAGTGGATTATGTACTATTGCTTCCTTGGTCTGGTGCCATCGGACAGCTGTTGTTATGTATATGTGAAGATAACCCCAGCATTCAGGGGTATGTGGGAGCATTCGTACATCCCCAACAATATCTGTATAAATGTGTATAACAGAGTTGTCTCCTTAAATGTAGTTGTGTGTGTAAGTAATGTAAATGTGTTCTTTAGAAGTATGTGGGAAGTCTATGTATCACTGTACTTTATATAGCTATATATACATCTTATTTTAGATATATATATATATATATATATATATATATATATATATATATGTGTGTGTGCCACATACTGATAGAGACACTAATCAAGCATGAGAGGGATAAGGAGAGACATATATGTGTATGTAGCTGTATGTATGTACAGACATATTTCCACATAGCAGGTCTTTGGATGGTAGAGGCAACAGACTTGGGCTCAATTTAGCTAAATGTAGGAGCATGCCCAGTGTGATTGTCAGTACTTACAAGGTGGCTCCAGGCCAGAGCTACATGTACTCCAGTCCAGGATTATTGTGTGCTGTGGGCTGTTAGCTGTTGCACTTGTTATCACAGTACTGAAGTTGCCTGGTATTGTCCAAAGCATTCCTCAGCTATTTGCCTACCTTAATATGTGACAGACTGTCCAGAATTTTGCCTCATATTTTTGGCCAATTTCACATGACATTGTGGTTTTCTGGCAATTTACTGGCAAATCAGTGAAGACTGAAGTAAATAAATAATGACAGACATTTGAGTTTCAGACTCCATGCATATCAGGAGAGTCATGGTAATGCACCTGTTATTCTATCGACATTCTACATTTGAAGGAGCAAATATTTAAAACTTGTCCCAATTTGTGGGCCTTTGTCCCATTTTTATTCACTTTATTTGGCCAGATTTCCTGCTCTAAGAGACTGAGAGGTATGATGTGACTGGGGTACATTGTGAAACACTGCACACAGTATGACAGTCTGCATACCTCTCCCTGTACATGTTTTTGCAGAATGTCCAGCATTTTGCCCCACATATCTGTTGTGTTCCTCATACATTTGTGGTTTCCCAGTGCTATACTGTACAGTGGTCACTGACTTGTTGTACCTACTGAGACAGTTAAGTGATGGCCTTTACATCCTGCAGCTAATCTGACCTGTTCCAGCCTGCTGTTATACTAGCCACATGCTAAGCTACTCAGAGCTTGTATAATGTCTGTCTGTAGGTATGGCCCTTTGTGGCCCCATTTACTTTGGCTTTGTCCAGCTTTCTTGCAGTAACAGATTGAGGGTTATGACAGTCTGTGGGACTACTACCATATGAGTACCTCACATGCACAAAAATGTTGGATGCTGCCAGATTCGAACCATCATGCATGCTACTGTCCCTGGCCCACTGAGCCACACCAGACACCAGACAGAGAGGTTTCCTTCCTCACACTATCAACGAGGAATTGTCTGGTCTGCTGGTATATCATTGCAGACTTACTGTAACTGCAGTTGTATGGGAACACTGATGTGTTTGGTGTGGGGGATGACCAGCCTATGCTCTGCTGCCATAGACAGTCATGCAACTGTCCTGTGACACCACTATTTGGCATCTCCCTAAAATACTGTCATGGAGTTTCCAGCCATGTGGCCTATTGGCTATTATGAGGCACATACTAGCGAACAAAGTACATGTTGTCCCAAGTGGCTGTTAGATCTGTACAAGTAGCCCAGTAGCCCACCATAGATCTTTGCAAGTAATCCAGTAGCACACCATATATAGCCCATTATATTCCCTTGCATACATGCATCAGGTCCATACATATGTTACCATACTGTAATACCCCTTACAAATGGTGTACAGGAAAGTGACTTACCTTGCAAATGCAGCAGTTGACAGACCTATAGTTTGGGGCTGATTCTGTCTGATGCATGCAGTCCACAGCCAATACATGGTGAGGTACAGGTTGTGTTGGCTGGTTGCCATCATTTTTACTAATATGTATGTGAGTCAGTGTAAGGTTGCAGTCCCTAGGGCCCTAGGTTGTCAGTGCATGTGCTATGCGTTGTCTCTTGGCCAAGGTCAGGGCATATTGGGTACACTTATGACTGCCGACAGGGGCAGCCTCGGGGGTTCCTCCCCCAAGTCCCCCTGTGGGTGCAGCTGTGGTGACCTAGGCACTGGTGGGTGGCTGTGTATCCCTTCCCTTTGCTGATCCTGCTGCAGCGATTTCCGCAGGATCATTTTGTGTAGCATGGCACATACTGTGACTATCTGTGCACATGCGACTAGAGTACTGCAAGGCTCCACCAGATATATCAAGGCACCTCCACCAGATATATTGAGGCACCAGAACTGTGACATCAACAGCCCAAACACACACTCAGTGATGTTCCTGGTTTGTGCGTGTGCCTCATTATGGCATTCTTCAGTGGGTGGGTGTGCATTTCTGATGGGTGTCATCATCCATGGTTCTAGAACATAGCCAGCATCCCCAAGTAAATGGCCATGTAGGATGTTCTCCCTAGCAAACATCTGGTACAGCTGTGATGCATGCCAGATATAGGAGTCATGATATCTACCAGGGCTGTCAGCACACACATTCATGATAATGCACTGAGCATTGCACATTACCTGGCTTAAAATGTACTGGTACCCCTTGTGGTTGACATATATTCTACCCTCTTCACCAGGTGGTGCCTTGATGTGTACATGAGTACAGTCTATGGCACCCAGTACCTTAGTGTAGTGTGCTACACAGTAGAATAGTCACATACTGCTCGCCCTCTCTTCAGGGGTGTGGGGAAAATAAATGTGCTCACTGGCATGTGGTAGCATGGCATACAGGAACTGGTGGAATACCCTGGAAGCAGATGCCTGTGAGACTCCCATCATGTCTCCAGTTCATCTTTGGAAAGTACCTGTAGCTAGTATCCTAAGGGCTGCACATACCTTTGTTTCCACTGGGATGGGTTCCCTTCTGTTGGCTCTGGATCTGAGTTGAGGGTGGCAGAGTTCACTGAGTTGCTCTAGTATGTCCATGTCCACCCTGTAGAGCTTTACAATCTCCAGCTCATGTAGCTCCTGGTAGGGTACCCTGGGTGTGAACACTCTCCTTCTTCTTCTCAGTCTAGGCCTATGGTCAGCATCAGCAGCAGCTGCATTTACCTCAGTATCTAGCACATACATATCTAGCAGACCTGCAGCAGCTCCTAGCATTCTCTAGGTTAAAATTCCCAAGTATGTACTCCAATGGAGCAGAGTATGGGGATAAATCAGATTGTAGGGTGTATGCTCTGCTGTAGGTGTACTCTGTGTGAGTGGCTAGCTATGATGCATTCCACATGCCAAGTGCATCATTAAAGGGTTTAATGGCCCTAGTTTAAGTGAACCAGGGCTCATCAGTAATTAATATATCACTGGCTTTCTCAGCCAATTTTTGTTTTTTTTGACAGCCTTCCTTGCTGAGCACTAAGGCGTGCCATGCAAACCCATGCTACAAAGATAAATAAAGCTTAGCAGTCAGTAGATACACCCCCATGGAGGGTCATGCTCAACATGGCTGTGAGTTGTGCAACCATGCTCAAACCAGCTGAAACATATGCACCTAAGGTAAACAAAGCTTAGTAGTCACTGGACACCCCCCCCCTGCTGAGCATAGTGGTGCAGCATGCAAACAGGTGTTGCAGAGCTCCAATGAGCTTAAAAGTTTGCGGACACACCCCTGTTTAGTGCCAGCTACCTCTTCTGTGGACACCAACATGGTTTTGTGCCTAAACGGATGTGATCTGTGGACACAGATACCCATTTATGCTATTTGGTAACCCCAGCTCATTTGCATACAGATCCGTGCACAGTACCTGGTAACTACGCAGTTTCAGGCCCAGCCTCTTTAGCAACCACAGCAGTCCTACATTGTACATACTGCATACAGGGTCCAGTAATGCATTACTGTTACATACTCACAAATTCTGGTTTTTGCAATATTTTTATATATTTTATCCATAACGGCATGTTTGCGCACTGCAGCGTACCATGCAAACATACTCCGGGTATTAAAAAAAATATTTTACATTATTTTCCATATGGTTTTGGACATACAGTGGTTACTTTTTAACATATCTGTGTTGTCTATACAATTTCTGCCACTGTAATTACACCTTTACAGCCCCTGGTGTCATTCTTACAAACTGTACACAGACGTTTTTCCGTGTACATTATTGACACCAACACGGAGTCTCCATGACTGCCTATCTGCTTGCTTGATCACTCTACCTGCCACATTTGCATGCATTTCACTTGCTTATGAGGTGATTTGCATGTCAAAGACACTTCAGTGTTTGCACGCTCATGCACGCCCCTCAGCTCCCTTTACTGGATCACAGATCTGCTTACTTCCATGTAAGCACTATGCCGCTATGCCTACATGGCAAATAAGTCTGTGTAGGCTTTATTAAATTTTCCCATTATCTTTTTCTTATCTATATTTTTGGAGCTTTCTTCCCAGGCCACTGCTAAAAATGGGTTTCCTGCCCAGTCAGGCAGTGAACAAAATGTCAAATAAAATAAGAAAATAAATAAATATATGATTATCCTCTTATGGAAGAAGCTTTGACAACAGCTTATAAAGTGCCTGGATACAAAGTCACATCTATCAGAAATGTAAACAAAACAAAAAGTAGTATCAGACATGAATAACAATAAAGTAGGATGGATAATTTAGAATAAAAAGAAAGTAACAAAAAATCATGAAATAAAATGAAACACATTCTTTTACCATGTAGCAGAAAAGTAAGTAGTTTCATACAACAGATGCTGACGTGATAACTGTTTTAACTTTCACTTCAATATTTTTCTTAATATTGTCAACATGTTTTGATCTTGTTATTATTAATGATATTAATCAACAGTTGCAATATAAAAGGTGTGACTACTTAAAAGCACAAACTCCTTGATAATAGAAGTGCCATATGAGGTGTATAAATCTAAATATGTTTTTTTCAAAAAACATATTTGCTACTCATTTCTGCAGTTTTAATGCAGTGCATGGAGTTGGAAATCTGATGTTACAGAAACGCGTATGTGCATTATTTCCCGTTTTACAGCTGTCGATAATAAATTTCAAAGAGGTAAATGCAGCCAACACTAGCATCATCAAAATGAAACAGATTATAACAGAGATGCATGTTATGAGACAATATTGTGGTATCATAACAAAAATAGTCGAGTACAGCTGCAGCTTTTTAATCTTTACATTTTGATGCTGAAACTATGTTTTTCTCTCAGCAAGTCCCATATTGCATCTTGTAGGACAGAAACAGTAAGCTGGTGTAATAGTCACTGTTTATAAGTAACATTCATCATAAAAATTAATGATTACTGACAGCAAATACTTAAGGAAATAGGTAAGACCATTGCCTAACACTTACAAATTTCATTTAATAAATTGTGATTTGTAAACATGGCTTTATAGTCTAAACTCAAATATTTAGCAGGTATTCCTGTGTGTGCATTTTATGTAATAATATCAGTGTTTACAAAGACATCAGCCAAAATATTGTTGCAAGTGTTTTTGTATGACCAATACACAGAGAAATTAACTATCTTAACAGACTAAAACTATGGCCGCCTTAAATGCACAGTAACAGCTGTATAAGTTTAGGTGCCATTACGTCTTAATGTAAGAAAGTAAAACATCATTTAATTGCTCCACCTGGGTTTTCTTGACCTTGTATATCTCAAAGCACATGTATTCATCATTCAAAACTATTTTCAAGTCTGTAACATATTGTACATATTCATACAAATGTTCACACAGTGGAGGAGCACACTCATCTGAGCCTACTATACCCCATACATTATTATTCCTACTGCGATACATTGTAACTTAGAGAAAAGCCAGTGAGAAGAAAAATAATAGAAAGGGCATAAAGAAACAACGCAAACTGCATCATAGCTCAAGATAACAGGATAGGACCAAAATTATCCCATTTAGTTGAATTGAAACCTATTTCACTGATTCATAAAATGATGAACTCAAAAGACACATTTCTCTTTTCATGTTGAACCCAGAAGCAGTATCTAGTTACGTGATTTGCTCAGAGTTTTACAGTTTGCAAGTTTTGCCTGAAAGAGTCATATCCAGTTCTATAAGATGAATGTTGCGAACAATTCACTATGAAAACCTTCATGCTGACTGGTCCATACTGCAGCTCAGTAAATATGGAAATAGTGTTTATATCTTTAAGAAATAGGGGTTATAAGATTTAAAAGAAACTAAGAGAACTGCTGTGTCAGTAGACTGGAAGCACTTTGTAAATCATTACTTGCCAATACCTAAATGTAAACCACTGCAAAAAAAGTTTTTCATATGAAATTTTGATTTACATTATCAATCTTTCTCCATGTATGTCTAAAATTCAAAACACTCAGAAGTGTAATTACAACCCCAATATGTGGAATGTGCTCCCCTACATCCCTATGTAATTTAATATACTTACTCTGAAATCAATGCATTTCAGAGAAGATTGATTCCCCAAGATTCTGCAATCTCAGTCTATTTTTACAAAAGAACAACTCCTGCATTTGTAATTGCACATTAGCATGTCAATCTTAATCGACTCAGAATTAAGCTAGGAGCATCAATAAACAACCACTTATTTAACAAATATGTCAAAACCATTGAATGTAAAAATCCCAGACAAAAATATCTGCTATAAAATAAAATAATCTACTTTACATCCCTTTAAAATGTGCAAACTATTATTGCATGAAAAAATGTCCATTACATTCTTAGAAAGCTGTAGGATTAAGAAGGCTGGTATTAACCAGAATATTGTGATTATTAATGTGTCGATAGTCTTGTCATTGCTGAATATACCGTTTAATGCACAAGCTTAACCTTAAGGAAAATGATGATGACTGATCACTGACTTGCCTTGTATACCTTACAGCCTTTGTTTAATACATGATAACATATCAACATGCAGCCAATTCTGCAGGCTTTGATAATACACTGAAGCACCTCCCATAATATTGTGGTATGGTACACTGAAGCACCTCCCGTAATACTGTGGTATGGTACTTTGTTTGGTTTTCTTGTTACTCATGCTGCACAATCTGGGCTGGTTGTTTCCATTTATTGCATCAAAACAATTAAAGTAGGCTCATAGATTAGTAGTAGGCTAACTGTCCTTATGGGCAATTTTAAGCCTAGCCAATTACCCCATGTCATGTGTTTCTAAGGCAAGCACCTTAACCATTACGCCAGCCTCCCACAAGTTAGCAGTTCTGTATTTATTTATTTATTTATTTATTTACTTGCAAAGCCCCTACTTATTTAATTAGTATTCTGAATCTATCATATACAGTACTAGACTACATTAATCAGTTTGTTGGACTGAAAATAGCAGAGAGAAGTATTGCAACCTCAGCTAGGCAGACGTATTACTCTTGAGACTGAAAGGAAGGAGGATCTGAAGAAACTGTTGAAGAAGGGAACAACAGAAAATAGAAAAGTTGACATTCATGTTAACATCAATAGAACTAAACATGTTTGATCTTGTTTATCATTACTTAATAGAATGGGAAAAGTGGAGGCAGTGACAGGTTTTCTTTTTCTTGGATTAAAGATCTCTGCAGATGCTGACTGTAGCCATCTACTTCAAAGTTATGCCAAATTAGAAAAAAAAATTAAAGAGCAAAGACATTTTCAGAAAAGCTATGTATAGTCCAAGCTATGGTCTTACTAGTAATAATATATAATAGTGAAAGTTGAACAATGCATAAGGCTGTACACTGAAAAATCAATGCTTTTGATCTGCGATATTGGAAAAAAGTTTTGAGAATTCCACAGTCAGCAAGAATATCAAATCAGACCATAGTTTAAGGAAATAGACCTAGACTGCTTACTCAAAGCTCTAATAGTAAAACTAAAGCTATAATACTTTGACCAGATACTGTTGATAAATGATTACTAGAGAATATATTGTTGTGGAAGATCAAAGACAGAATAAGGAGAATAAGATCAATAGATGGTATTAATGAACTCAGCATCATGAATCTGTAGAAATATATAGGAAACAATTGTTGACATGCAGGCTTAGTGTGCTAAAGACCTTGAGATCACAAAGAGCCAACCCCAACTAAATGACCAACAACAACAAAATAAAAACAATACATGCATACATATATACATACAAATATTTCAAGCATGGGGATTAATGGACTTCTAGCCTGCCAATATACCAAAACACTTGTTCCCATAATAAGTGTCCAGGCTGTTCTTAAAAATATCTAAACTAGTACTTGCTTTAATGTAATTTGGTAGTCTGTTCCATGCATCAGCTGCTCCCTCAGAGAACCAATTAGTACACTTCTCATTCCTATAGAATCTTCTACATAGGTTGTCTGATAATTCTGTAGTACATTTCATAACCCCAAACATTCCCAGAGATAGTAGTCTCTAAATGCCCTATTTACCTGAATAAGATCTCTTAGAGATACTGTACAAGTTTGGATATTTTAGTCTTTCATAATAACTTAAAATTTTCACATCCATGGATGCCCTTGGTATATTTCTGCTGTACTCTTTCCAGTTCACTTATGCTTATTTTCTTATAAGGTTTCCATATTGTTATTCAATATTCAAGTTTGGGTGTAATGTGACTAACAATGACATCAGCGTTTCTGATTTCCTAAACTTTATAAATCTTTTTATACATCCTGTAGAGTTCTATAACTATCATTAACCAATTGGTTAATCATCATCATCTTCTTTCAGCTGTTCCCGTTAAGGGTTGCCACAGCGGATCATCTGTTTCCATTTCTTCCTGTCATCTGCATCTTGCTCTGTCACACCAACCACCTACATGTCCTCTCTCACCACATCCATAAACCTTATCTTAGGCCTTCCTCTTTTCCAGTTACCTGGTAGCTTCATCCTCAGCATCTTTTTTCCCAATATACTCAGCATCTCTCCTCAGCACATGTCCAAACCAACGTAATCTTGCCTCTCTGGCTTTGTCTTCAAACCTTCCAACCTGGGCTGACCCTCTAATATACTTATTCCTAATCCTGTCCACCCTCGTCACACCCAGTGCAAATCTTAACATCTTTAACTCTGCCACATCCAGCTCTAACTCCTGCCTTTTTGTCAATGCCACTGTCTCCAACCCATATAACATAGCTGGTCTCATTACTCTCTTGTAGGCCTTCCCTTTCACTCTTACTGGTATTCGTCTTTCACAAGTCACTCCTGACACTCTTCTTTACCCACTCCATCCTGCCTGTACTCTCTTCTTCACCTCTCTTCCACACTCACCATTACTCTGAACTATTGATCCCAAGTATTTAATTGGTTACTATGATTAGAAAAAACTCAAAGCTGGATCTACCCATATACAAAGGTCCTTAAATAAATCTACAGTTTCAACCACTGTGTGCTGTTTTAAATATACACATTTTAATTTATGTCTCCCAAATCTCATATGCTTAGTTTTTCATGTATTTATCAGCATATTATTCTCCTGTGCCCAAATGGTCAATTTAGTCAAGTTTTTTTGTTTTTTGTTTTATTTTTTTTGCAGACATGCCTTATCTGTAACACGTGTAATCAGTTTACCCAATTTCAGGTCATCTGCATATAGACTGCAGAACACATCAGATGAAAAAGTTAGGTCTGAAAGATACAATCTAAAACAAGCAAGGGCCTAGAATAGAGCCCTATGTAGTAAGTGTTTATTTCCTATTGGCATGTGCTGAAGTGCAATAGAGATGGTGTCTCATTGCCACAGTTACCAAAGATGATGTGATGATTTCCACACTATTTAAATTATGCCTCTTAAATGAATGGTAACTTTCTCAAACTTGCAATGACATGCATTGACAGTACATAAGGAGGAATCTATATTATATTATTGAAAAGACAGTTCAGCGAACTGTTCATAGTGAGATCATTGTACAGTGAAGATCAGAAAAATTGCCCTTTCCACACTGTAGTGCGATCTCGGAGTGGGTATATATAATTAGTGGGGAGTGTGGGAGGCAAATTCATTTTCGATGTAAGTGCCGTTCATGCACCTGTCTTTCCAATAATATAATATAGACCTCATAAGGAGGAAAAATAAGACAGATTAATGAATGTCTAACATTATTCCATAGTTTTCTCATTACATATATAAATATATATATTTATATATATATATATATATATATATATATATATATATATATATATATATATGTATACACACACACACACACACACACACACACACACACACACACACACACACACACACACACACACACACACACACACACACACACACACACACACACACAATTTGGTTTCATCACTGTTTCACTAATCAATTTTGTAGGTATAAAACTTAGAGATATATGAATGAAGCCATCCTTGGTTTTCTCTTTATTTACATCTTTTCTTAATTTTTTTAAATAAATATTATCACTTTTATCTCTGAACTTGTTATTAATATCTCCATTAGCTTAAACAATTGTTTTAACACCCTGATATGTGATGACCCAATCAGTTCACTTTCCACATTCATTATTTCTATAAACATCTTAAATTTCAACCAGATATGACAATATTATATATGCACATTATATGTAAAATAAATGTTTATTCAATAGGTACAGCATTGTGCATAGTGAAAAATCAGTCTCATCAAGCATGAGTCAGATATTACACAAAACACTGGATACATGGACAACAGGGACATTATACAGGAAAAAAAATCCAACATTTTATATGTTTAATACATGGAAGTCATCTTAACTCTGAAATCCTTGGGTCCATAATCAGGAACAAATCCAAAAAAATAAATAAAGGCAGAGAAATTCCCAAACCTAGTGGTAGTCTTTAAATATTGCTCTTATTCAACTGTTGCTAGAATAAAAGGTTTTGCGTTAACATGCATTTTCTGCAAGCAATGACATTTAAAACCCAAATGTTGTTGTTGTTGTTGTGTCTTTCGACTTTTCCCAGTTAGGGGTCGCCACAGTGGAACTCCGGTCCGCTAATGATTGGCAGTAGATTTTTACGTGCTGAGTTGCCGGCCCTGACGCACAACCTTCAACTAAGGTATGCCCATTCATGCATGTCTCCACACAGAAGACGCTCTAGCTGAGAATCGAACATGACAACGTCATACTGTGAGGTGACAACGCTACCACAGCACCACCACCGCAGTGTGCTTATCATTATTTAGTGACTTCAATCTTAGCAATTTGCCAGAAAGCCACAAATTGTATGAACAACAGATCAAAAGTATAAGGCAAAATCAGGGACATTCTGTAAAATCAGGGACAAGTGTGAGGTATGGAGATCAGCCCCTGGATTCACTATCCTTCCGTGCAGGACTAGCTTAGTCCTACACGGAAGTGGCCATTTAGGAGCAGGACGACAGCGCTCCATGCATATCAATAAAGGCGCGCTGCCTGAACTCCTAAATGGACACGGAGCGTGTACGAGTGCAGGGGGGGGCGTGTCTGACAGCAGAGTCTCAGAATATACATGCCCCTGCAATCAAGAACAGCAGTATAGGAATAAGAATGAGCGAGACCGCTCATAGGTGTTTGCATACCCCCAGCAACATCCCCCCAAGTTTATAATAGCAATATTTAAAACATCAAATATAAAGAAGGTAATTTTTTTTTTATGAAACAGATTAAATTTAACTGTAGGTGCGTGGGTTTGCCCATCACTTAGCTACATTTAATGCAGCTTAAATGGCACAAGAGAATAAAAAGCAAGATATATGCAAATGAAGCGGTACTGCAATAGTGTAGTGGGCAGAGCATTCGCCTTGTGAGCAGTCATTCCCATTTCGAGTCCCACTCCAGTACATTCCATTTTCCATGTCAAACCACTTTATGACCAATATTTTTTGTTGCATAATCTACTAAATAACATATATTTGTGAACAGTAGTACTGCATTAAATGCAGATGTGAGGTGTCATTGTCATAATGTTGTAAAGTCCACAGATAATCACAAGTGCCCCATACAGTATATGTACACAGGAATCAGGGATACAAATGAAGGTAAAATGTGTAATGAATGATAAATCCATACAGTTTCCAAATCCACCACATTCCCAAGAACCATTTGACATTACTGTCTAAATTAGTGCGGAGGTAAGTGGGAGTAAGTACTAGTAGGCAAGAGTAAGCATATTTAAGCAGTAGTAAGCAAGAGTAAGCATATTTAAGAGTAGTAATCTAGTGTAAGCCCGTTTGTGTGGGGGTAAGCAATGCGCACACACGTTAAGCAATATTAAAGCTAACTTTCTGTAAGCATATTTAACTGGAGGTTATAATTTCTTACCTTCACGCAAACCCACGCTAACCCACTTACAATTGCTTAAAAGTGCCTTAATCGCTCTGTATACATCAGCTGCTATTCTGGCCAGAAACAAAATAAACCACCTTTGTAGATCTTGAACCCAGGACCCTATAGTCACAGTAGTTAACCACTAAGCCATCACAGCAGTACATAAGACTGAGGTATCACCAAAAGATCCTTAGTATAGGAAATTCAAACTGAACATGTGAAAGGAATCTATATACATTTTTATGTTGTATAACCTACTACATAACATAAATATGTGAACTGGAGTACTGCATTAAGCCAGGATGTGAGGTGTCATTGTAATAAAGTGTTGAAATCCCCTAATAAAAACAAGGACCCCAAACAGTGTACATACACGTGAATCATGGATACCAAACACATATATAACATGTAATGAATAGTAAATCAATGCCAAAAAGGAAATATAATGCAAATTAAAAATTAAGCAACGCTAAGCATTGAACAGCCCAGCTTAGTAGGTGTAAGCAATGTGTAGGCCAGCTAAATCAGTTTGCCCATTGGTATACCCCTTTCAGCAATGCCAGCCTTAGTTAAGCAGGTTTGCCCATAGCTTAGCATTTTCAAAACTGTCCAATCACGGCAAAGTGCAGGACACTGGCCTTATTTAAACCCAACAGGTGGGAATACATCTCATAACTGGTTGCAGCTTCCTCCTGTAGGCACTATGTCTGGTATGGGAGAGGGTGTGTGTTTTCGGGTGCAGCGCTGGGGCATCCAGGAATCCAGAGTCATGGCAGGACTCCTTGTGAAAGACCATGACCAGAGACTGCTGCAGGGCCAGTACCAGGGTTCCCAATACAAAGTGGAAGCCTGTGACTGTCTCACCCATGACCTCACCAGTGCCACTGGCATACCCCGAACTGGAGAGCAGGTCAGGCATTACTATGCTGACCTGAAGAGGAGAAAGGGGGATCTCTTGGATCAGTGGATCCAAGAGGCTAGGAGGACAGGGGAAGTCCCAGCCATGTGTAAGTATCAGTCCACTACCTGTTTAATAATTGCCAGCTCATGTATATTATGGATAGGTATGGCTAAATATTCCTCTTATGACTTTCACAGTGGCAGATGAGAACAAGGAAGCCCATACCTGTAGACTGCAGTGGTTGCAACGCAAGACAGGTTAGTAATACTCTTGTATGTACTGTCATAGGAAATAAATCTTAAAAGTAGTAGTAAGTGAATTGCCTGTATTAAACCTGTATTGTTTAAGGCATGTACTGCATACACCAGAGAATATGGCAGGAAGAGTCTCATATAGGTTGTACGTAAATAAAAGCATAATAGCCTGACAATAAAGGTCTAACTGCTGGATTGCATGTGTTTACTCTGGTGTCATATGATAATGTAGAGTTGCAATCTCTGAATAGTACTGTTGTATTAAACACTGTTACCCACATTGTGCTACATAAATGAAATGTGTAAGACTGTTTGTATATGACTGTTGTAATCCCAAGAGGTCATATAGTACAACTGAGAGAGACTTAGACAGAAAGCAGTGAAAAGGTAGATGACAAAATCCAAACAGCACACTCAACTGAAACGTGAACTGTTGTATTTTTAGCACACACAGCCATGGTTCGAATCCTGGCAGTGGTAGTAGGCTGTATGAAGAATCATACCCCACAACTGTACAGGTATGTCCAGAATGTCCAGTAACTCGGCCCATATCTGCTGCCTGTCACCCTGTCCCCCTGACAAATCAGTGGGTGATCCCAGATGTTTAGGCAGCAAACAAGAAATACTAAGAAAATATAAGAACAAATCTGTCACTCTAGCAACTCCCCAAAATGTTATGAGAGTGATAACCCAAGTGTGTTCCATCTACATCCCCATGTTGTCAAGCTTTGACCAGAGTGTGTACAGTAACAGAGTGAGACGTATGTGCATAATACTAATGTGGAATCTGGTAATTTGTGTGGCAACATTCAGGTAGTGCTAAAAACATTGCTCCCACAGGTCTGTCAGATACGAACACAGTGCCTAGAAATAAAAGGTTGATATCCTGTACTGGTACTGTTTACTCTGGTATTGTATGGCATTGTTAGTGTTGCAGTTGCTCTGAATAATAAGGTATTACTAATCACTGTCCCCCACACTGTGCTTCATAATAAAACTGTCTAGGAAATCCTGTATAAGAGTGTTGTAATTACAAAGTCAGAATGTAAAACCACAGGGAATTATAGACAGAAATCAAACAAGAGATACACAGCAATATCTATATAGCATACTCAAATGTGATGGACATTTTTTTAAGCAGACACAGCCATGGTTCTAATCCTGGGAGTGGTAGTAAGCTGTATGCAGAATCATACCCCACAAGTGTACAGAATTGTCCAGAGTGTCCAGTTAATTTGCCATATCTGCCAGCTGTTACCCTGTCCCCCTGCCATATCTGTGTGCTAATCTCTGACATGTAGGCAGTATTTCATGTCATATAACTGACTGTCAGGCCTGTACATATTTGTAAAATGTCAATGAAAACAAACCTGTCATTGTACAACTCACTAAAGGTTTAAGAGGGCAATAGTTAAAATATGTCCCGGTTCACCTGCATGTAGTCAAGACATGCCCAGTGTGTGTGCAATAAGAGATGGACAGGTATGTGCATAACATCAACCTGGAATCTGGGAATATGTGTAGAAATAGTTAGGTAATGTTAACAAACAATACCTCCACAGGTATACCAGGTAAGAGGTGTATACTGCAGGTAAAATTCAGTTCATATATATAGTTGTCTACATCCATACTGCTGTCCAAACTAATGTGATAGGGTAGTGCACTAATACCTGTAAGGCACAGATCACAGCACTGACTAGAAAAGTAATGAGAACTACTGGAATATACTAGTTGTTAATTGACATCCCCCCACCATACCTGCAATAATAAACTAAATACACAACTCAATCGGTATGACCTGCATTAAATCTACTGTTGGGACATATGTCCTATTGTTTGATAATTATTTAAATTTGTTTCTATGCATGTGCCAAGTTGAAATACTCCCACATTGGTGGCATGCTGCCATCAATGTACCTGCATGCTGTTGTAATGGCCACTGTGGTTCCATATATGCATGTGTTCTGATTGCTATGCAACTGTTCCATATCTGGTGTTTGGGTTAATGGGAATATCTATGCATGCTGTTATACCTAATCCTGGAATGTTTTGACTATTACTAACCCATATATGCTGTAAAATTTAAACACCATAGCACAATTGGGAAAGCTGGTCTGGGCGGACCCACCTGTCCCACCTCAGCTGGCCGTGGCAATGGGCACCAGCACTTCTGGGGCCCACCCCAGGAACTCTTTGTCCATTGGTCCTGCAGCACCTCCTGGTGGAACCACCTCAGGGGATGGGGCTCACCCCCCCAGGGACTGGGCACAGACAGGACACTGTCATCCTTCCCCAGGTCTGGGGTGTGGTGTGTAGCAAGCTCGCAGGGAGTTTGGAGATCTGGTAAGCTAGCTTGAGGGCCATGGGTCGCAACTAGAGGGTCAGCCTGGCCCTCATACTCAGGCCCCAGCACAGCTACCTTCGAGCTGTGAATATGTAGTGGTAACTGCCCATGGGTGGGGACCTCAGTCCCACTGTTTCCACTAGAGGGCTCATGGGCTTCGGATTTCCAAACATCCCTCCCCATCAAGGTGTTTACCCCCCACGTGTCATATACTGCCCCTGTATGTGTCTTGTCTGTCTTGTCTGTTAACCTACCCAACTTACCTCCCCAAATATACCTACTATCCCTCCCCAACATCCCACTTTCACCTGAAAAAAAAGGGCAATCTGTTCCCAAAAATAAAATCTCGTCCCATACATAGCTGTCCATTTCGCACACATGTCCACTGAATACATGTAATCTGGTCTAATTCTACTTGTATGTTTTATGAGAGTGAAGCTATTACATTAGCAGTATTTCTTAGTCGTTCTCAGCTTGCTAATAAAACTGACTGTTGTAGCCTTGTGTCATCCCCACCCCCTCCGCTAGTACAGTAATCCTAACTGTCCAATAGACAGTATACATTTAATTCACATCCCTGTGACTAAATTAACCATCAAGCAGCCCTCTCAGTACTTTCTGCCCTAGTTTGTATCACTTGGAGGCCCACCTGTTTATTTGCATCTCTATACATTCCCCTTCATTGCTAATGTATCTCCCTACTCTAATCTGTGCAAAAACTGGTTACTAATCAGCAAGTCAATGTGAAGACACACTCCCAACCTTAATAAACTTTGCTGGCTCTTCTCTCCTTCACTTTACAGGTAGTTTGAATTATTACTTACCCCCTCTGAGGCCTTCACTTATTTCCACTGATTGCCTCTCTGGTTTCTTTGCATTCCACCTGGTTTACACCCCTTGTGCTATCTTCCTCCCACAATACAAAGTCTATATTAGAATCCTGCTGAGCATGGAGCCATCTTTAAATTTGTAGTCTCCCACCAGGACACAAGTGCTCTTCAGCAATTACATTCTGCTTGCTGGTAAGCCATTAGACCTCAGGAATTTGTTTAAAGTGTTCAGATTTGTAAAGTAATACTTACTTTTTTCTCTTGTCTTGGTTGGCTCTGCCCCACTCCATTCGCCCTCACATCCTTGACTGGGCTCTCTCTGCTCCCCTGCCCTGCCCCCTATTCCCTCTCATCCCCACTACCTCTACATTTATAGTAATCACAGCCACACCCACAGCTCACCCTCACATCACCTCCACCAATCAAAGCTCCTCAAGTCATATCACATTATACCACACCAACTTGCTCCACACAAAATACTCCCAATCACTCTCATTCCCACTAGGCATTTTTTACATCACCCACACTACTTCCCCATCCACATTTAGTGTAACCCTGCAATTCCTATTCAGACCCCCCGCCTAGAAACAACTTAAACTTTATAACCATGACTATCACACAACTAAGTCTAGTCTGTCTTCTCATAATTCTTTGCAACACCAGAAGTTATCACTCTAGCAATATCCCTAAACTTAGTAGCACAACACTACATTATGCACTCTCGTATACAGACACCACACATTATAATAATATCTGCCCACAATTATTCAAGAACTACATATAGGACAAATTCAGAACTAAACACATGTGCTCTTATTCCTACTCCAAAATAACAAAATACTTTCTCACACTCCTCACCAAACTCCAGGCTCACCATAAGTGGGAATATCCACCCCAACCCAGGCCCAAATCCATCCTGTCCAACAGAAATATCTCCAGCACAAATGTCAGAACATAACACCCCCACTTTCTTCATCCCTGGGCAAATCAACAACAGCAGCAAAACCAACCATCTTTTAATGCTAAATATTAATATTAGAAGTATCAAAAATAAAATACCCGAACTCCAGGCCACAATAGCATACTACTCCCCAGACATAGTTGCTTTAACATAAACCTGGCTAAATAAAAACATAGCTAACTCAGAAGTTCTCCCTACCAGCTACAATATCATTAGACAAGACAGACCACTTCGTAAAGGGGGTGGAACTGCCTTACTGTACAAGTCCAACTTAACTGTTCATCAATTACCAAACTCCTACCCCTCACCCAATAATTGGGACATACTTATCTCACAACTTCGACTTCACCCTAAAAAGGTCATCACCACAATTGTGATCTATATTCCACCTGGTAATACGCCTGCTAGCCTTGAAGACTTCTTATCCTGGTGTTCTTCCACATACTCACAAGAAACCCTTATTCTGGGTGACTTCAACCTAGATTGGTTCACCTGTATATCAGAAGCACCAAGTAATCTAATAAATCTCCATTTCTACCAGCAGGTAGTCCAAATTCCAACTAGATGTGATAAAAAATCTAAAAGGGAATCCATCCTTGACTGTGTCCTAACTAACAACCCCACATTGTACCCTCACACAGGCAGTCTCCCTGACACCTTAAGTGACCACAACATAATATACTTTATACGTAGTAGAACAAGCATATGCAAAACCACTAACTATATATCCACTAGAAACACAAACAACTATCTCCTGATGTCCTCAACACTTTACTCTGTAACTGTGACTGGACCCCCCTAAAAACCCTCCCACTTGACCAGGCTGTAGCATATTTCAACTAAACATTTTTACAACACCTAGACACTGTCGCTCCATTGCGCAAAATCAAGGTTAGAACCTCTACAAACCCCTGGCTCAGTAAAGAAACCAAACAAATCCTCAAGTCCAGAGACACTGCCTGGCTTTACTATCAAAAAAACAAAGAAACACAAAGCCTAACTAAGTACCAAGAACTGCGCAACCGTGCAAAACAATGCATTAGGCTGGACAAAAAATCCTACTACACAACATTACAAACTAAATACCAACACAACCCACAAAAATTTTGGAAAAATGTAAACCAGCTACTAAAATCCACCCAAAAGGCTACCTCCAAACCAAACACCCCTGGCACTAAAGTTCCCATCGAAACACAATTCAACTCCCACTTTGTGAACTCAATTCTATCCTTAGTATCACAGGACAGTTCCTTCCTCACTATCCCTCCAACACAAATAACACTAATACAAGCTTTACCCTCAAAACAGTTTCCACCACTTCAATCAAAAGCATGCTCTCCAAACTAAAAACCTCATCAACAGCAGCCAACCTACTCCTCAGCTATTTCTTGAAATTCACAGCAGATGCTATTGCTATCCCAGTCTCTACTCTCATAAACAGATCAATTGTTGAAAACTATGTGCCCAAACTCTGGAAAATATCCTATGTTACACCCATACATAAAGGCGGGACCTCCACTGAGCTTAATAACTACAGACCCATTGCTTTACTCTCCCCCCTGGCCAAACTCCTAGAAAAATGCATCCATACCCAGATGCTAAACTATCTCCTAAACAGCAACATCCTGTCACCTACTCAGCATGGTTTCAGACCTGCCCATAGTACCACTACAGCCCTCCTCTGCTTCACAGACACAGTAAACCATCTCAAAAATGAAGGCCTACAGGTGTCAACTCTTTTTTTGGATATGTCCAAAGCATTGACACAGTCTCACACCAAATCCTGCTAAACAAACTAAACCAATATCATCTATTAAATTCCACTCTTACCTGGTTCCAAAGCTACTTAACTGACAGGTACCAAGCTGTGAAATGGGAAAATTCTCTCTCTTCTCAGCTGCCCATAACTATAGGAGTCCCACAGGGTTCTATCTTAGGACCACTACTATTCACAGTCTTCACAAATGACCTCCATACCTCCACAGAGCATGCATCTATAATTCAGTATGCAGATGACACTATCTTAATCTGTGCTGCACAAAACATTCCCAACCTCCTGCAAACAACTCAACTAGCATTCTCTGACATTGAAAACTACCTTACCAAAGCCCAACTTATCCTCAATCCAAAGAAAACTCAGCTTATGATTATAACCAGTTCTAACAAAAACACTAACAGTCAATTCACTATCTACTCCAAAAATGCTACTCCACTTCAGTGGCACAGGCTAAGCTATTGGGAATAACCATAGACTCCCACCTAAAATTTGATAGTCATCTCAACTTAACTATTAAAAAAGTACACGCCAAACTGGGGTCACTCTACCGTATCAAACCATCTCTTAACAACAACACAAGATCTGCCATTGCTCGCTCCCAACTTCTATCCACCCTACTCTATGCATCTCCCATTCTGACTAATCTCAACAAAACTGAACTAAGGAAAATGGAAGCCTGCTATAACAGAATTGCCCTCTTTGCTGCAAATTGCTCATATAGAACTCATCACTGTACTGCTTTGAGACAGCTCCACTGGCTTGAACTGCCCAACCTCCTAACCTACAATCAGTTCTGCCTCTATCATTCTATCTATTACATCCCCAATAAGTGTCCTGCCCTCAAAAACCTAGTACAACATTACTCAGCCAAAAGGCCTCTTAGATCATCAAGCAAATTACTACTAGAAGTCACCAACAGCTACAATAGCTTTGGAGATGCACTATATAGTAGTTCAGTGGCTAAAAAATGGAACTATATCCCTATTAGCATTCAAAACACATCATCCAAAGCCACCTTTAAATACCTCATCAGGCAACATCTCAAGCAAAGTTGACAGTGCCATGACTGCTCCCCAGGCTAGTGAAAGCAGATAACATATACATACTAAATCTAGAGCACTTGATAATAGTTTTCAATCTTACTCACAAACACTGGTTAATCTACAATGTATGTACTGTACCTGTGTACTATGTATGTATTCTACCTATGTTCCAAATTTCACAAATCTATTAATTATCTTTATTTTTAAAATTAATATTTTTTTGTTTGTTCTCTCCACTGTAACTATTTATGTGCCACATACCACTGTAAAAACATGTCTCTTTTAATTTGTGTGTATACTGATTATGTCTAAATAACTAAATGTGTCTGTAATTTTTCTTTGTGGAGCTTTTCTCCCTGGGCCTCTGCTGAAAAAGGGCCTTTTCGGCTCAGTCAGACACCCCCAGTTAACAAATGTAAAATAAAAAATAAATAAAAAAATAATTGGCTTTACAACATATTATTGTTGTCCTCACCCCTCTCCTAGGGGTTTGAGTGTCCAAATCTATCTCCAAAGTCAGTGTAATATACACAGCTGTTCCTGTAGAAGAAATGGGCAAGTATGGACCTTCCCAACACCCGTCCTGCACATCCCTAACTATTTTCCCTGCTGTTTTTACCTCTTTGTTCCCCTTTTTCACCACTTTCCTTTCACCCCTTTTTCTTTTCTTTTAAAGGAATTAGCACAGGGGTAAGCACTTTTAAGCAGCAGTAAATGGGTTTAAGCCTGTTTACGCAAGGGTAAGCAATACCTACACAGGTTAAGCAACTGAGAAGCTAAATCAGTATAAGAAACTGTAACCGAAAGTTAGCAGTGCTTACCTGCGCACAATTGCCTTAATCACTCTGTACCCAATGGTCCTTGTTCTGCCCAGCAACAAGGCTCAAACCCAGGACCCTGCACATCATAGCCAAAGTGATTTACTACTAAACCATGTCAGATATAGATGACCCTGATGTTTTCACAAAACATATCATCCAGCATAGTCATTCAACAGTACAGGAAATCTATTTAAACATGAAGATGTGTGTGTATGTGTGTGTGTCTGTGTGTGTGTGTGTGTGTGTGTGTGTGTGTGTGTGTGTGTGTGTGTGTGTGTGTATGTATATATATATATATATATATATATATATATATATCTATATACATATATACATACACACACACATATATATATATATATATATATATATAAGAGAACATAACAAATACATATATGACCATGGGCACCGTTAATGGGGATGAGGGGGCCCAAGCTAAATATGTCTTGTACGTATTGATATCACCCCCCCCCCAGCCAAACAGATCCACCCTGCAATACATTACCAACTGTTGCAACATATCATGCAGTACAGTCTGGCTACCATAGGGAATGTACAATGTGGAAGCAATAAACATTACTAAGATACATATACACACACACACATATATATGCATATATATATATATATATATATATATATATATATATATATATATATTGATAGATATATATATATATATATATATATATATATATATATTGATATATATATATATATATATATATATGTTACTACACATACACACACAGAGATATGTATAGTAAGATACATATTTAGAGAGTGCACACCATACTGAACAGCCAGTATTCCTACAGTTACCACCTTATCAAATGGACAGTGTATGAGTCACCCATACAAAATACAATTGTTGCCTGAAACATATACCCACAAAGAGGTCAAAGCATATAGCACCACACACAGGTTTGCATACATGAGAAAGTTTTATTTGTGTACTATTACAGCTGTATACGCCATGTCATATAGCTCTTTAGACTTTGACATACATACAAACAGATTATTGCAACTCTCAAACAGATCATTTAATATGGTAATCTGAAAGCATAACATATGTTGCTGTCCAGGCCAAGGCCTTCAAGTAGTACAACCGTAAAGACAGACTGGGCCACAGGATAACAATCAATCAAAAGTAAGTAATGCAGATGTATAGTCCAGCAGCCTCTAACTACACTCTCTATGCAATCCCTAGGGGGAAAAGACTTCAGTTGAAACAATGGGATGTATCTGTCACATAACAAGGCATAACTGAAACCATCACAATCACACTGACAAACAGAACAGTCTGTATGGCAGGAAACAGTAGGCCAGCATTTTCCCAAGGTGAAATGTATGGTAATGTGCATCCATATACATTAAGACAGTTTACTGCTGATATCCCTCACATGTTGTAACAGCCTAGGTTATCTATGGTGCATCCCACCCCCACAGACTGACTTACAGGGGCATATATCACTGTTACATACACTGACCTCTGGACTGCAGAAGGGCACACATGTTTTGTGTAGATGAAGCCCACATATATATGGACCCAACCCCACAATATGTGTGGGGGCCACAACAGCACCGGAATGTTGGCAGGAATGGCAGCATGACATAATCATAGGCC
>NC_056726.1:326289718-326327218 GCF_019279795.1 Protopterus annectens | reverse complement strand
TACAGGTTGTGTTCCAAACTGACACACATGTGTAGGCCATAGTTGTTGAGCATCTGCAAAAAGGCTGAAGGTGGGGAGGGGTTGTCATCATGACACATGAGTGCACTGCAGTAGGGATCCTAAGGATGCTATGAATGGCTGTAGCTGCACACAGTCAGGTTCAGAAACTGTGGCAGACGTATCCCTGACTCCACAGCAATAGTGATGGCAGTGTGTGAACTTCAAGGGATGTGCACATGAGTAGACCTGGCAATCATGCAGAGTTGGGGGACATGTGTAGGAAAGACTGACCATATACTGGCAAATGCTGATGGCCCATGGTAGTATACCCCTGCCAGGAATAGTGACTGCTGTAGTACACATAACAATATATGCAACAAACTAAAACATAAGGGCATGCAAACATATGTACCAATGAAGTGTATGCATCATGGTCAGCATCTGCACACCTAAGTCATTTGTTAGACACTGCATGCAAATGTACAGGACATATGTCACTTATCAGGCTCATGTAATGTTAACATATGCGGTGATGTGGTCCCATGGCATATCAAGGAAGAGTGTCATATCAATAAGAGTGTGTACACTCCCCATAGCCACTGTAAGGTTTGACAGTTGTCAGTGTAATAGTATTGTATCGGTCATACATGCACCGCTGATGTTCAGATCTGTAAATCAGACATCAAGCATTCACAAATGACATCTGTCAACATATCATCCCAGGTATGTGTTGGAAAAACACATAGGGACTGTGACCATTCAAGCAGACATAACTGACACAGTAATACACATTCAGCAATGGTTTGTGCACCTGTGAGGTATGGTTCACAGTACATGGCAGTGTGCAGAACAGGTTGACAGCAATACTGTGTACATGGGTGCAGTGTTTTCCAGGGGAAGGGGCATCACCTACTAACATAGCCCATGCATCACACACATGTATACTGTTGCTACCATGGATTGACTATAGCTGCACTGCATGCTGTTGAGCACCATATGTTATGCATGTTGACAGATGGGTAATGGGAGGCCTGTGTGTACTGTTTGTGCAACCTCACCTGTAGGTGTGTGTGTGTGTGTGTGTGTGTGTGTGTGTGTGTGTGTGTGTGTGTGTGTGTGTGTGTGTGTGTGGGTGTCCATGTATGCACGTGTGATTGTGGGGTTGGTCATATGTCAGTACTTCCCTTGGAATTGTGCAGTACATGGACATGGACTGACACATGAGACACCAGGAATACTTGTCTGATATGTAATCACAGGACAGCTGATAGTATAATAAGGCGTGTAGCATGGAACATGCATTGGGAGGGAAACTAGACACCAGGTATACCCTTAAAATTGCAATCAGCAGAAAGGTGAACAACTACCCATGTATGCAGCACTACAGATGTATTGGGGAATTACTAGACAACACCAGGGAGTGTATCCATATATTACTGTTGTCCACATGATAAGTTGATTGAGCAGCAGATCTAGCATGTACTGAGCAAAAGTTACATATGACACTCCAGTGTGTGACATTATGGAGTGAACGTAATAGCCCCTAACATATGGGGGCCATGCTCATGATGTCCGGACATACCCAGAGTGAACACTGGATGACAGCAGTGAGGCCTTGTAAAACTTACTCCACTCAAGTCAAGGAGGTAATGGAGTAACAGGTCTTGTGTTGTGATCACTTGTTTAGGCATTTAGAGGAATAATACATTAATGAGTGGTATTAATGAGTGTATGTTACCAAGTGTGATGCAGGATAGGGAACTTATGTGAAAAAACATAGGACTGTCTGTAAACTCTGGGATAGGTAGGTATTATGGTGGAATTTTAGTGTGTGTGTGTGTGTGTGTGTGTGTGTGTGTGTGTGTGTGTGTGTGTGTGTGTGCGTGTGTGTGTGCATGTGTGTGTGTACTGTAATGCAATGCCATACAGGTCTTAAAGTGCATTTCTTGTTTTCCCCCACAGATGGCGAGGTACGTCAGGGTCCTTCCTGCATGCAATCTGATGTTGGTGTCCATACAGACACCGAAGATGATGATAGGACTGTTGAGGCACAGGCGGGGTTGTCAGAGGCCGAAACTGCACCATCGTTTGACATGCCCCTGTTAGCCACCCAACCCTGCCCACAGTCACAGTGCTCATAGATACCTCATTACCAGTGGCCATAGCAAAGGGGCAGTTGCTGGTTGATGGCAGTGCACAGGAGAGTGTGGTATCTATGCCTGCTGTGTCTGGATACAGCAGGCATAGCTGGATGTCCGGCTGGGGACCACATAGGCAGATGTACCGGGGTGCTTGTGGGAGAGCCGCTGGTCATCATGCCCCTGGCAAAAGTGCCACAACTGGTACCACCAGGTGCATGTCTCAAACTGTCATGAGGCCACAGGCATGTATGGAACTGTACACCAGACAGGGCCTGAGGCTAAAGAGGGCTGTTCTCTCATCTGTAAGCGGCAACTTCCATGAACTTGCAGGTGCCCTCCATGATTATACCGAGGTCATTGATAGATGGCTGGGTGAGATGGTGGGCCCCATCAACCATGGATTGTCTGTGCTCGAACATGTGGTGGGAGTGGGGCGATGACTGCGTAGACGTAGGCCAGCAACACCAACAGGTGGCGGTCAACATGGACATGCCGCCAACACCAAGGCGCTCATGTAGTGGCAGTACCAGCCCCAGCCCCAGCACTGCAGGTGGGGTGCTGTCCACAGAATACTACAGCAGGCCACATGCACATGGCCCTGGCCAGTCCCGGGGGGACCTGGTTCCACCAGACATCTGTCATTATCAGAGAGAGTAGCACATTGAGGCCTGTACCTGGAAATGCCCACGGACCCCCTGGCAGGCACAGTCCACTTGTCCATGGCTGAAGGCGGTGAACTGCAAACCCTGCCAGGTATAGTCTGCAGCTGTCCAAGAAACACCTCTATAGGGCAGCCACATGGCAGAACTGTGTGCCTGCATACCCACAAACTATACAAACACACCTAGGGCAACCCCATACCTACACACACCACATCACCACACCCATATCAGCTAATTACACCCCTCACCCAAACACATGGTGTCAAATGTATGGCCCACCCTCAGTCTCTGGCAAACCAACAACACACCCTGTGCATATGATAATACCTGTGCCACATCAATGTCATCCATAACATTGATGCAGTGACAGGCTAATATGGTTCTGATGCACACGGCGACTATACTACAGTGTACCAATTTACTGCTGTGTAACATGTTGTCAGCAGTAATATTTAATGCTTACATGTCAGGTAGTGTAGCTGTCCAGCCATGATGCATTATAGCTGTTAGTAACACTGAGTGACTGTGGTTTCCATAATATTATCCATTTGTGTTGGAGGTGTACATGTGTCAGCAGGAGGATGGTCTGCAATCATATTCCACAAGAGGTATGGCACTGTGGTGACACCATGTCTGTGACATATCCTGGGTACAGTTGAACACATGTCACAAGTCTGTATAAAAGTTACTGCCTGTGCCACATGGACAGGTGACCCCCTGGGACATGTATAATCAGCAACCTAACGTAGATCATCCACATAGATGCACACTCTTACTTGGCAACACAGGGACTAGACCCCTACCTAGGTATGTAGTGCTACTGATGAGTGTGGCTTTCATTGCACACACTACACAGCGTTTAGGATAAGGGGTGTTCCAGGTTACATGTTACATGCATAACATCCCCAGACATGTACAGTATGGTAATGGGGGATGTAATGGTTGTATATAGACAATACATAGTGTGACATACCATCATATACACATTAATAGACACATAACAGGCAGACACACATCCGAGAGACCTGGGCCTATCGGTGCTAACTAACATGTTAGTGATGTCCAATGTGTTACAGGTAGGCTGCACACAGCACATGCATAACTGGGCTGGATTGTGTTATCAGTTACCTGTATGGTTGATGGTGACAGTGGTCACCATACAGTGGTACATAGGACATGTACCAGGGGTACCATAGTTTAATGACAGTGTACACAGCACCCACACCCCAATGTGGATATTGTACACACTGGAACCCATGATGACACTCTGACATACCTACCATCACACATTGCCCACGACAGCGATACAACCCATTGTCCATCCCAGCAGTGGTACTACAGGGATATGCATCTAATGCACATGCCACAGGCATAGTAGGGTGATGGATTGTCATGCCTCACTTATGGGCAGCAACATCACTATCCGATATACTGTGTGGCAATGTGTATTGTAATAGGAATATGTGGCCTTGGAATGCTGTACCCTACAAATATACACACATGCACACATACACACATTTGCCAGAACTCAATGGGTATCCCATGCCTATCAACCAATTTGTACAACACTGTTGTGCTGGTACTGCAAGGCTCAAGTAGCTGTTAGGGAGAGGAGCATAACAGCATACATTTGATATCCGGTACATCAGCAGCCACATCTAACTATGACAATGGGTTTTGCAGTGGGTGTGAAGGCCCTCATGGTATTCCCAACTACAGGTATACTAACACACAGACACTCATATCCTCAGTAATGCACACATACACATTTGTCAGCACTGGGGTGCATTGCTGCAGGTGGTCATAGGTGTATACCTGGCTATTGTCCATGTTGAGATGGAAAATGTAGGGGTTGTGTGTACAGTGGTATCATGCCACCTGCCATGTGCCAACAGGCAATCTATTGACAGACACCACTGTGGTGACCCTCAGGGTATGAGTGACATGCATCAACCCATCCTCTGGCTGCCTCCTGCAAATGGCCACTGAGGTGATCCAGTTGACATGTATACATATATTACAGCACATGGTTAGTGTCTGTGATGGAGACCTGTGCCCAAGCATGTTCTGTTGACTGTGGTAGTGTAGTGGAAGTACCCATGGCATGTGGTGTGTACAGGGTATTGTGTCCTATCTGTGCCAGTTATAACACTTCTGGGCAGACATGTCAGTGTCAGTCAAGCATAGGTTGCCTGTACATATCCAAGCTGGATACCTGCCATCTGCACATCTGTACAGGGACTGATATACATCATCTTGGCAACTAACTATGCAGGAGGATGAATGTGTTGACAGATAGATGTCTGACACCAATATGTATGCCATTACTATATGTTGGAAGCCCTCATTGACATGTGCTGTACAGACAGTAGTCTACAGTTACTTTCCACATGTCAGATCATTATCCAGTAGGGGATATATACTGTGACACAGCTCACACATCAGGAACACAAGAGTGAGGCCTCAGAGTCCAGTTATGCATGCAAGGGTGCTTGTTGCCAGTACTACATTTAGCAATCTACTCTTGCCTGGGAAAGCACTGTCAACAGTAGTAACGGCATGATGCACTACATGCCAGTGTGATGGCATGTAACCTGGGTTACTACCCTTGTATGTAACATAGTCACATGGATAAGAGTGATGTACAGGTCTTATATACTCGAGTGCCCCAGACATGACACTCACACCCCTTCCTACTGTAATGAAGGCACATAGACACATGTTTTATATATGGCATTACATACACTTATTACAGATGTCATTACCCTGCTATGTAATCAGACTGGGATGTGAGCACTTGTTACCAGGGCTGAGCCATGCTTGGCAGGTGTCAGCATTGCTGCAATATAACAGCTGAGCACATTTGCGCACTGGTAAGCAAAGCCTACATGGTGTAAGCGCCCGTACATTTAACCGTACAGTAGCACTGCTTAGCTTCGTGCAAACCCACGCAAACTCACTTAAAGCTGCTCAAAAGTGCATTAACACTCTGTATCCAGCAGCCCTTGCTCTGCTCAGCAATAAAATTAACAGCCCTTGAACCCAGGACCCTGTACACTATAGTCACAACAGTTAACCACTATGCCATGACAGCTGTGAAGACAGTTGTTTTCCCAATATATCTGTCAGCACACATATTGAATAGTATTGAACAATTGCTGTGACTTCCACAATTGTGTAGTATTTGTTAGTGATATTACTGTTGCATCACATATGTTGTTATATCTAAATATACACATATCAGATGCATACTGTGTGATACATCTGGGAAGGTATACACAACAGTAAAGTTTACACATGACAAGGATATGGCTATATACATATATAGATATATGTCTACATGTACATACACATATATATTCATATATATGTATTTAAACACATCTGTACAGTGCATCATATATATGGCCATTTATAGATCTCTCTGAATATATATATATATATATATATATATATATATGTGTGTGTGTACATCCTATATGTACAGATATAACAATTTATGTTGATATATATGTAGATATCTATAATTATATGTGCATATATATATATATCTAAACAGATATACCTGTTTATGTCAATATATATGTAGATATCCATAACTATATGTGCATATATAGCTATATATCTGTATATGTGTAGACATATATAGTTGTGTATATGTTTATATATATATATATATATATATATATATATATATATATATATATATATATATATATATATATATATATATATATATATATATATATATATATATATATATATATATATATATCCATATATGTATGTAGATATGTATATGTCTATATATCTATATATAGTTATAGGGATATATATATATATATATATATATATATATATATATATATATATATATATATATATATATATATATATATATATATATATATATATGTATGCATATATGTTTACCATATATCCAGAACATGGAGTGGAGTACTACCTCAGCACCAATAGTCTCAACCTCTTAGTGCAAGGGGATTTCATGTATGTATTACAGGTATATATGTAGACTGCTGCTACTGTAACAGGGGTTGTCTTAACAGACATGTTGTGTGTGGGAGGTCACTTCGGCTTTTGACATGTATGCCATCAGTTACTGACAGACATCCTAAGGACATCATAGTACAGTACCACTGATAGCACAGTAATGATCCTGAGGATGACAGCATAGATATGACCAATATATGTGCACAGTCTGGCACTCTCTGGTCAGTCCAAAGGTGTACACAGATCCTCTTCATGGGAGACAGGTGGACCAAGCCTGACAATGTGGATGTTAACAGCCATGTACATGGGTATATCAAGTAAATACTGGACAACGTATGACCACATAGTTTATGCATTCACACACGCCTGTCTGTCCTGATGCATAATAACTGATGATGCAGAAGTCACATGGCCACATATTACTCAGTAGTTAGAGACATACATCTGTACAGAATACCACTGCTTTGTCAGAAATACACAACTGTTATGGTGCCCTGGCAGCAGTATGTCTTACAAATATCTGGACATAACAGCACACTGGGTAATTAGATTAGGCTGCTAGGCATGTAACAAAGCACTGTGCAAACTACAGGCAGACTGCCACAACACTGGACTAGATTTTGTATGGGAATACACATGTACCTGAAAATATAGCAGGCTCTACAGGCATGTCACAACACAGAGTAATAGATACCTGTGAGAAAGTGCATACCCACGACCAATGTGAACACAGCCACATATATTACACATGCTTAATATAACACTGTATGGACTGTCTGTCTGATAAACACCATCCTCATATGTGCCACTCACACATTAACCCTACATAAACTGGGTCACGACACAGTGTGGTCCAATGCTTATCTGTGTAATGGGACACATGTGTGTTTGGCCCTACAAACATGTGAACAAATAGGGTACCATACACTGGAGCAGCATGTAACATCAGAGAGAACAGGACCAAGAACAATGGCATCTACCACAGTCTGTGCACAGGCTAAGGTACATATGCACAATACACATACTGTCAACAATCACCATAAGTACACAGACCCTAGTAATGTACACACAACCGCAGAATGCCAAGGTTATGTCCTCAGAAATAACCTCTACTATACATAACATGTCTAGCAGTCTGATATGTGACTGGCTTGTTATCAGGTATGATGTCAATAAATAATGGTGTATGGAACATATGCAGCTCTTACTGCATGACATATGTACAAAGGCTGACAGACATGTGGCTGGAGCCACAAAAACTGGACCAATATTGGCATGCTGCTGTGATACCCTCATACATTTACTGTTGTAACAGGGTTTATTGTGACATATGTCCTATGAGGGATATGAAGTCAGTAACTCTCATGGCTGTCACCAGGTACTGATTGCAATCCTCAGACTATGCTTCTGCAGTTCTGTGATAGGTGATATGTGAATAGCACAAGAAGTATAAGACTCCAAACACTGCCTAGTCTGCAGATAACCCTACAGGTGGGAGTTTCATCAAACACATTACACAGTCATGGCAGGTATTGAATCATGTAGACAAACCATATCCACACACACCCTGTTAAACATTACTGCAAATGCAGAAGAGCAACACTTACTTTCTGTAGTCATATCTGGCACACCCCCTCCTATTTGTTGGCCTGTATCCACAGTGTATGTTGTTAGAGGTAAATCCCAATACCTTCTGTGATGCTGTTTGCCAAACACCAACATGAGTTCCTGCTCACAGTGAATGAAAAGGCCCGACACCCACATGATGTTCCTAGATATTGGAATGTGTTTCCATGCAATTGACTATGGGAATGTTACCACAGCTGTTCCACATGCAATCAGCTAGAGGGGGACTGTAATTCATGCAGAGGCCATCCCTGATCATGAGCATCACTTGCAAGACACAAGCTGCTGCCTAAGCAAAGTGAGTGTACTTTTCCACATCCACCAGAGAGGGAGTGAGAGAAACAGACAGTGACAAAGTAAGACATGGAGGTGGTGGGTGAGTAAAACCTAAGCATGCTTGTGTCACGCACTTACCATTACAGTGTTTCAAACCCCTGATTGACTATGTATTGCTATTACATGTCGATGCAGTTATTGCATGTGCCACATAGCTTACATGTTGGACAGCTGTCCAAAGGTATATGTGATGGTGAGTGACATCTGCAACAGTGATATAGGAGCAATAAGGTAGGTGTAGTACACATGCCTGTCCGCATGAACAGGTGTCAACATCGAAACAGCCACACTCTCTCAGGGACTCACACACATTAACACAGTTGGCAGGGTCAGGAATAGACTTCCCAACTAGCTAGTTTGCCACAATACAGTAATACGCAGGTATCACATGCACCATAGGGGTTATCCGGATGATATATGGGCAAAGGGTATGTGAAGATGTCTGACATCAGATGGCATGCTTCAGTAGGCCAATGGGAGGTGTGAGTGTGAATGGGGTCAAAATCATTATACTCTACACACACAGACACAGGGTACCAGTACTGACATGCATGGGTGCATTGCTTCACAGGTGTATAGTGGTTGATTGTGCCAGAAGGCTGTACAAGGCTAGGTGAAGGGTATACCTTGGAATCAGGCCACATGACAATGGTCTGCAGTGCAGCTCAGGGGTGTATTGTCTGGATTGGCCCGCACAGATGGGTATTGTATTCACCATCCAGTCATCTGGGTTACTATTGTGGGTGACCAGTGCTGTGCAATGCATGCCATGTATGTGTCCTATAGTCCATGACATGGACGGTGTCTGGGATATGCACATGTTCCACATGCATGTTCTGTGACATGTGGAACTCTACCTGGGATTTTCTGGGCCATGTTGTGCACACAGATTATCATTAGATGTGCCATTCCTGGCCTCATGTGGTGGGAACTGGCAATGGTCACCAGGTTGACCCTGCACCTACATGGAATGCATGATACAGGTATCCCCTGGTGTCAGTGGCATCTGTCCATACAGGGCATGTATTTAAGGCATGGTATGTCCTTTGTGGGTCACATTTGACGGCACTACAGTTGTTACAGGTGTCCAGTAGGGAACACAGTAAAGGCACATTGTCTGCAATTATGTGCCTATTGTAGTGATGGTGCCATGCCCTCTGTAGTCCACTGCAATCACACCATGATTACTATCTGTGGGCAATATGCAGGGAACTACCAGCAAAGCGGTTGTTGCCTAGCCAAGTGTGTTTGTGTATGAGACATGGGTTGAGAGTGTTCTCTGGGTAATACAAGGGTTGCCTAATTTGTTCACCAGGCCTTGATGTCACATGTAGGGGTATGGATTGGCAACCCCAGCCTCTCTGCTGTTTGACATTTGTTATCCTTGTAAGGTGGACATTGTGACATATAATAGGCCCACCATACAAGAAATTTGCAAAACTCACTCCACAATGAGTCCAGTTGTTACACACTCAGAGCCGCCTCCACACAGGATACGGATGACAAACACGGAGACACACACACTGAGTCTCATGGTTGTCATGTCTGGGATTGGAACTCCTACCTAATTAGCACATCACACTACAGCATTATGCAGTTATAGCATGTGTCACGGAGATTAGTGGTCTATTTTTTCCCCAAAGGTGTATTTCAAGGTAAATGACATCAGGAGGCATGTCAAAGAAGGGCAATGGAGGTTGTATTGACTGTGATTGGCCTCAAAAGCATTGCTCCCTACACAGACAAACAAACACACACTAACATCCACACTTGCCATGTCTGGGAATAGAACCCCTACCAAACTAGTATATCACACTACAGCATTACACTGTTATAGGACACACCACAGAGATTACTGGGGTACATCTTCCCCAAAGGTGTATTTCACAGTGAATGACAGCAGGCTTGCCAAAGAACGGCAATGGAGGTTGTAGTGAATTTGCATGGCCTCAAAAGCATTACTCCATACACAGACAAACAAACACCCACACTTGCCACATCTGGGAATAGAACCCCTATCAAATTAGTATATCATACTACAGCATTACACTGTAATGGGACACACCACAGAGAATACTGGGTTACTCCTTCCCCAAAGGTGTATTTCAAAGTGAATGACATCAGCAACCTTGCCAAGGTGGAGCAATGGAAGGTGTAGTTCATAGGTTCATAGGGTCATACGTTGATACTAGGCTATTAACCCTATGCCCTATACATGCGTAGACATGAAATTTCTCTGGCTATGACCTCCCACAATATATACTTCCCTGCACCCCTGTCTAGCAGGGCAGCTGACATGACCCTGGGGTGAATGTCCTATCTACCATCCAATCGTCCAGGTTGCTGTTGAAGAAGGCCTAAGAGGCACTCTGTTGACATGTGTGGGCAGTCTATTCCAGAGTCTGGAGAGTCTCTGGGTCAGGAGCACATCCCTCCTGCATGTATTGTTCATTGTGATGACAGGATTTGGATCCCTGGAGCATGTGGCTGTGAGGGTTTGGAATTCTCTAAGTGTAGCATGTCCAACAGCTGTGGGTTTGACATGGCATGTTATGTTTAGCAGAGATCGCCTCTGAAAACACAATACGTGACAGACTATTGCTGGCTGATTTTCAGACGGTCAGCATAGAACATCTGGTTTAGGCCTGTGGTCATTTTGTGAGGTATGTCTGCAGCCTCTCTACTTGTTGCAGATATCTTGTGAGGTACATACATGACAGGCCATTGTAGTCTGTACTGGGTTTACTGAGAGATGCCTACAGTGGGACAATGGGCTCCTTGTCCTGGATGTAAAGCCCTTTGTGGGAGGTGTCCCACATAGGTGGGTTTCCTGATTGTCATGGCGATGTGGTTATCAAAGGTGAGACTACTGTCCACCTGTGCACCTATGTCTGTTATCACACTTTATGTGTTTAGTGTACTTTCACCTATGTGGTACTTCACAGGTACATGTCCCTTCCCAATGGGGATAGCTATATATTTCTTGGCATTGTTCTTGAGGCCATGGCTCAGGAATCAAGCATGTATTTCTGTAAGGCCCTTCTATAGAATATCCACATCATGTGGGGATTCAATATTGGCTCCCAATGTGCAGTCATCTGTGACCTTTGTTTGCCAGTGTCCCTTACTGTTGGACTATACTTCAGATCAGTAGATGCTGAACAAGGGAGGTGCCAGGACTGAACCCTAAAGTGCTCCAACTGTCACTTGTCTGGGGATCGGGTTGGTGTCACCTACATTTACAGTGTGGGTTGTGTCAGTACAGCAGTTGGCAGCCCATCAGGTGACATTGGGATTAATGTCCAGCATGATACATTTCTCTATGATTCCAGACTGGAGGATGGTTTCAAAGGGCTTGGCAAGGTCCAGATAGGCTGTGTGAACCACCTTACCCTCATCCACTGCTATGGAGATGGATTCACAGTTGTCATTCAGGTTGAGGTGACATGATTGGCCCTTCAAATACCAAACCTGGTTAGGGTCCAGTGTTTGCAGGTTGCCAATACCTTTGTTTTAATTTTCATGATAATACATTCCATGGCCTTGCAGAGTAGGCACATCATACTGCTGGGGCTGCAGTTCCCAGAATCCAAGGTGGATCCCCCCTTGAGGACTGGGATAAATGTAGCTGTGCGGCACACAGTGGGCAAAAAGCCTGAGGTGTGGCTATGATTAGCCATGGCATGTAGGTGAGGTGCAAGTGCATGTAGTACACAGCCTGGGATGTTGACTGGTCCCATGGCTGCTGCTGTCATAGCTCTGTAGAGTGTGTTTTTTACCTATGTGGCCATTATTACCAGCATATGGCAATCTATCCATGTTGAGATGGGCCCTGTGGAGGTTGGGATGGGGGTGCCATTGGCACTGAATCAGTCTACCAGGATATTGGCAATATCCCTGAGAGGAGTAGATTTAGTACCATCCTGTTGTAGCCCACAACAGTTCTGAGCATTGTCATTTAGATTCTTCACATAGGTATGGAATGGCTTGCAGTTGTCCTTAGCATCTGTGGCTATATTATGTTCATAACTAACTTTGGTGGATGTTATGAGGGGTCTCCGCCTTCTATTGTAGCTGGAAAGGGAGCATTTTGAAACCTGGAAAGTCTCCCATTTCTGCAAGAGTTTCCTCCTTTTGTTGTACAGTATGTTTATGGCAGGGGGCCACCACATTAGCATCCTTTTCTTGGATGAGGAGCATCTTGGTTCAATATCGGATGGCACAATTCATGCACGAGTGGATGTGCTCATACAGTGCCTTCATGTATGATTCATCAGTTGTTGTTTCAGTTCCCTTCTGCATGGGTGTCATGATGTTAGTCACATCTGACATGTGTAGCATGACATTGGCTTTGGAGATATGTGTTACAGAGGTGTCCTTACTGGGGTGTGGGGGAGGGATGTTGATGTTAAGGGTAATTAGCTCATGGGCATACCTGACCACCAATGTGGTGACCATAGGTGTGGAGCACTGATTTCCCATGTTGGTAATGACCAGGTCTAGGATATTTGACCCCCTGGTGGGACTATGGGTTACATGATCCAGGGCATTGGGAATTATGACTTCCAAGAACCATTGGGCACACGTGTTGGTACACACATGGATTTCCCAGTTAATAGCAGGGTAGTGTAACTCACCCAGTATTAGGGTGCTGGCTTGCATAATGATATTCCACAGTATGTTTCAAAGGTTGTAGTAGGTATCATGGGGCATGGTGGGGGATATGTAGCAAGCTTTACAATATGGAATGCAGTCTAACCTACTGTTAGGTGCAACGGGGGTATTTCAGACACATTCTGTTGGGCAAGTAGCCTGGTGGTGTGAATATCCTTGGTGAATATGGACACTCCTCCACCTTTATTGTTTTGGTCCTGGTTTGGTGGCCAATAGGTGTGGTGAGAGCTGTAGCTGGTATTGCAGGGGTGCTCTCTGGAGGCTTGGATCAGGTCTCTGTTACTGCACAGTTATCAATGTTCTCCATTTGTAGGTGTGCATAGTGACTGTGAATGGCCAAAAAAAAATGCTCTCTACACACACACAGAGTTTCACACTTACCATGTCTGGGAATAGAGCTCCTACCTTACTAGTTTATCACACTACAGCATTATGTAGTTATAGGACATGCCACGGAGATCAGCAGGCTAATTCTTCCCCAAATTCTCCTTGAAGGCTTTGGCCGAGACGTCAGAGATTTTATTAAAACATTTTGGTGGATACTGTGTTCGTTGTTCTGTGCTTTTGGCTGTTTTTGTGGTTGATTTTTAATTCTTCCCCAAAGGTGTATTTCAAAGTGAATGACATCAGCAGGCTTGCCAAAGAAGGGCAATGGAGGTTGTAGTGACTGTGAATGGCCTCAAAAGCATTTTTCTCTACACAGACAAACTAACACTCACACACAGACATCCATACTTGCTATGGCTGGGGACAGAACTCCTACCTAACTAGATTATCACACTACAGCATTATACAGTTGTAGGATGTGCTACAGAAATTACTGGGCTACTCTTTCATCAAAGGTGTATTTCAAAGTGAATGACATCAGCAGGTTTGCCAAAGAAGGGAACTGGAGGTTGTAGTGACTGTGAATGGCCTCAAAAGCATTGCTCCCTACACAGACAAACTAACACACACAAAAACACGCAAACATCCACACTTGCCATGTCTGGGAATAGAACTCCTACCCAACTAGTTTATCACACTACAGCATTATGCAGTTAAAGGACACGCCACAGAGATTACTGGGCTACTTTCTCCCTAAAGGTGTATTTCAAAGTGAATGACATCAGCAGGATTGCCAAAGAAGGGCACTAGAGGTTATAGTGACTGTGAATGGCCTCAAAAGCATTGCTCCCTACACAGGCAAACTCACACACACATGTCCACACTTGCCATCTTTGGGAATAGAACTCCTGCCTAACTAGGTTATCACACGACAGCATTTCACAGTTATAGGACATGCCACAAAGATTACTGTGCTATTCTTTCCCCAAAAGTGTACTTCAAGGTGAAGACATCAGCAGGCTTGCTATAGTAGGGCAATGGGGAGTGCAGTGTGTGTGCTTGGGCCATAACCCATTCATCTAGAGGCAGACACAACACACTCAGGCACACATAGGTTTATATTCCACAGGTATGTGTATACAACTGCTAGATAACTACTGACCTGTGCAGTCATGTTGCACATTTAGCACTAGCACCACAGACTCTATAATGCTGAGGGATTCCAGAGGCAAATGTCTATGGTGATTGACATTTACACATCATGTGGTTTTGGGCAAATTGGCTGTGTGCTGGGTGGGACAGGCCTCATGATGGATGGCTCTTTGTCACTGTCCCTCTCTTCCACACATCTATGTATGTGTACTTTTGGCATATTATAGTGTGTTGTCCTTGGATATATGTGTGTATTCCTATCCACTGTGTGTGAAAAGCATGTTTGATGCATACTGAGGAGTGTATGCACTATCATCTGTGACTGTCAGATATGTATTGTCCACTGTTGTTGCCAGACATGGGCTTCATTTCTATAAGTGTGGGAGCTTTCTGCCTGTATGTGAATCCTGTATTGGATGTGTGAATTTTGTCAAAGTAGATTGTTTTACAGCAGTGTTTTTGCAAAGTGTTTCTTTTATACAGCTACTTCTGGCTGCAGGATTGGGGTCAGTATTCAGCAAAGGGCTGTGTTAAGTGTGGTAATAGTGTGTGGTGTGTGTGTTGTGTGATGTCTGATGTGATGTGATAGGCGGTACTGTATTCAGACGTGATGTTATACATGTCATTGTTTTTATGTCATCAGTCACTATCAGGTAGTCATATTTGTTGCAGTGATGTCCTGGGGCACACAGGGTGAATGCAGCTGTGTCTCAGTCAATGTGATCAAATGCCTACATATTCTTGCACACTGCCATTGCCAGGGGAAGCAGCAGACACTTGCTGCTGCTGCTGTGTAACTGGTCTAACACCTTGCAGTGGTGGTGGAGGATCCTATACTACTTGTGTACATCACATGATGACATGGGTATGGCTATCTTGCTGTGGCAATACCCCACACCACCACCACACCTCACACACCCAGAAGAAGAAGGAAGGGTCATAATTCTGGACATTAACACCACGGTTGTGGTTTACAAGCAGTTTGTAGCCACCCATTCTTGTGTTTGCAGCCATGGGATAGTATGTGCACACAGCTGCATTTCAGACTTCACACACCATCTGCTGCTGGCCCCCCCCCCCTCTATTCCTGCTCTCTTCCATCTGCATCAAAAAAGCAGTAAATTGGTGTCCACAGTTCATGCATGCAGTAGGACATGGTGGACTACTTTGATTTGTCCACATGGCTGCATATGGGTTCTGTGGACTGTGTTATGCTGTTATTTGGGTGGGAACCCTTGGTACAGGTGTGTGGATGGCAGCAAGTGGCTTGTTTCTGAGGATGCAGGGCAGTGCAGCATTCAGACAGCAATACGGTATACATCTCAGTCATACAGGACAACAGGGTAGGGGTGTGGGCAGGTGTGCTAGGGTTGTGGTGCTGGGTGTTCTGTCAGTTTGGTGTTTTTGCCTCAGTCAGTGTCAGAGTGTCATTTCTGGGTAGAGTTGCTGGTGCTGCTGACTGGTAGAGTGGTTAGGAAGGGACACCTGCTCTGCACACTGCTGCTGCATTGCCAGCACTTTTCGCTGGGGTCATACACACTCATGGGTCACAACAGGATATTTCCTACAGCAGAGGATATGACTGGAGAGGGGTGGGTGGTGGGTGGTTGGTGAACTGGTGCATATGGATGCAACTTGACTCACTGCTTCCTGCTCATTCATGCATCACACTTATTCTGGCTTGTGCCTTGATCATCAATCAATCATCTTTCTCAATACATATGACCTTCTTTGTGTCTTTGGCCAGACAACAGACAACAACCCCCTCCCTACAATCCCAGATAATGTGCTGCAAACCTGTATGTACAATTCAAAGTGTGTGTCCATTTGATTCTTTTCTTCCCTTATTCAAACATTTATACTTATTAGAAATGTGTGTACTTGTGTTCAGCATTGTGTTCACAGCACTGGTGTTGACTTTACTGGGCAATTTGGCAAACTGTACTGGGCAATGGCTCACCAACCATACCCTTGCCACTATACTGACCACACACACACACTGACACACACACACCAACTACACACACACAGACCTGCATTTTGTTCACATGCTACAACATGCTACATACCCATGGCCATCTCAATATCTCAGTGCCACTGTGCTTTACTACCTGCACATACATGTTACATTGCTACACTACATAGGATGGGCTTGCACACCTGTGTGTTACTACTTACATACATAGGGGGGGGGGCACACACTTTGGCTGTTACTACTACTCTTCATGGGAGGACACACACACACCTGTTACTACATTTCTACATATGGGGGGCACACACCTGACTGTTACATTGTGTCTTCTACATGTAGGGGGGGACACACCTGACTATTTATACTACATTTGGGGATTGGGGGGAGCACACCTGTGTTTTTTACTACATGTCTACTGGGGGCACACCTGACTGTTTACTACATTTCTACATAGGACATAGGGCACACCCACCTGTTTACTACATTTCTACATCAGATTGGGGGGCAGACCTGACTGTTACTACATTTCTATATAGGATTGGGGAAACACCTGGTGTTACTATGTGTCTACACAGGAATGGTGGGGCACACCTGACTTACTACATTTCTACATAGGATTGGGGGGCACACCTGACTGTTACTACATTTCTACATCGGATTGGGGGCACAACTGACTGTTACTACATTTCTACATAGGATTGGGGGCACACCTGTGTGTTATTATGTGTCTACAAAGGAATGGGGGGACACACCTGACTGTTACTACATTTCTACATAGGATTGGGGGGGCACACCTGACTGTTGCTTACTACATTTCTACATAGGATTGGGGGCACACCTGTGTGTTACTACATGTCTACATAGGAATGGGGGGCATACCTGACTGTTACTACATTTCTAAATAGGATTGGAGGACACACCTGTTACTACATGTCTACATCAGATTGGGGGCACACCTGACTGTTACTACGTGTCTACATCAGATTGGGGGCACACCAGACTATTACTACATTTCTACATAGCACTGGGGTAGCACACCTGACTGTTACTATGTGTCTACATTGGATTGGGGCATAACACCTGACTGTTACTAAATTTCTACATAGGATTGGGGGGCACACCTGACTGTTACTACGTGTCTACATCGGATTGGGGGCACACCAGACTGTTACTACATTGCTACATAAGATTGGGGGGCACACCTGACTGTTACTAAATTTCTATATATATGATTTGGGGGGCACACCTGTGTGTTACTATGTGTCTACATCAGATTGGGGGGGGGGCACAGCAGACACTTGTACACATTTGCTATGATTGTACTGGTATGCCAGGTACTCCATTTCATTCTGTATTCTAACCTATCATTCTGACTAGAGGCATATCGGTGTACTACAGGTCTTGAGTTTGATTGACCTACATTTCAGTTTCTGACTTCTTACCCTTCAGAACCAACATCCCACTGCCTGACCTGTTGTAGTGTGTCTGTGTAGGTCGGGGGGGGTTACCCATAGCCATCAATCATAGGCTTTAGCACAGCCTTTGTGTTTGTCTACACCTGTCCTGCTGGCTGAGACTGTTGTTGGGTATGTGAGCCTCCTTGACTGGCATGTGTGTGTCATACGGATACACATGGCCCAGCACATTTCCTGCAGTGAGTTTTGTCACCATGTGTAGTACTGACTACTATGGTGACACCAGTATTTGTTACAGATCTCATGTGTCACTATAGGAGTTTCCTATCATCTGGCATCCCATTCAACCACCCAATTCCCTTGCATGCTCACATCCATACCAGAGATACAAATAACAACACATACTACTCCATTCGGCAATTGTTAGGAAGAGTGACTTACCCTGTGGCTATGCCAGTATTGAGGGTGATGCTGGAGGGCTGCCTGTGTTGGATGCACATAGTACACTCCCTATACATGGTTGAGCACAGGTAGTGTCATGTTTGGCATCCCTTTTACTGTTTGTGTGAGTCAGAGAGAGGTGTCTTTCCTTGGGTCCCTACTGTGTCAGTGTATGTGCTATACGTTGCCTCTTTGCCAAGACCAGGGCATACTGGGCATGCCTCCTTCTGCCTGCTAGGGCAGGCTCAGGTTGTTCCTCCTCCGAGTCACTCTGTGCCTGTGCAGGCCTTGGCAATGGTGGGGGGCTGTGTGGCCCTGACCCATGCTGTTCCTGTTGCAGCTGTTTCCGCAGGATCACATTGTGAAGCATGGCACATACGATGACAATTTGAGTACATGTAGCTGGTGAGTACTGCAAGGCTCCACTGGATGTATCCTGGCACCGGAACCATGACTTGACCATCCCAAAACATGCTCTATTATATATCTGGTCTGTGCATGTGCCTTATTATAGAGTTCTTGTTTGGGTGTGTGTGCATTTCTGATGGGTGTCATCAGCCACGGCTCCAGTGCGTAACCAGCATCCCCCACTCCATAAGGGATGTCCCCATTGGCAAATCTCTGATACAGCTGCGTGATAGCTTCCAAGGCAGCCAGCACACTCATTCATTATACTGCCTTGGGCATCGCACATGACCTGGCAGTTGATGGAGGAGAAGCCCTTGCGGTTGATGTAGACCCTACCCTGCTCACTTGGTGCTGCTTTGATGCGTATGTGCATGGAGTCTATAGCACCCACTACCTCAGGGTATTCTGCTATTTGGTGGAAGAGATGCATATTACTGGCCAACGTGTCATGGGTGTTGGGAGAATATACGTGCTGACTGGCATGTGCTGACATGGTATCCAGGAACTGGTGGAGTACCCTGGATGCTGATGCCTGTGAGATCCCCATGATATCCCCAGTTGGCCCTTGGAAGGTACATGTGGCTACTATTCTTAGGCCTACACATACCTTGATATCCACTGGGATGGGTTCCCCTCTGTTAGTTCTGTGTCAGCCGTGGCTGGCACAGCTCAACAATTTGCTGTAGGAGGTCCCTGTCCACCCTATAGTGCTCCACTATCTCCAGCTCATGTAGCCCCTGGTAGGTTAACCTGGGTCTGTACACTCTTTTCCGTCTCCTTAATGTGGGTTGGTCGACAGCATTCTCATCTTCTCCACCCTCAGCCTCTTCCACATGTTGATGTATGATAGCTGCTGCAGCCCCTATAATTTTGTTGTTTTTGTTTGTTAAAATTTCCCTGCTTGTATGCACTGGTGGTGTAGAGTATGTGGGAAAAACCAGAGGGAAAGCTGTTTGCATAGTTTATAGTAGTGTTCTGGGCTGGGCTACTGCCTGTGTAACTGGCTGATTCTGATACATTTCAACTGCCAGTTATGCTAGTTCTCCTTGATTACCTTCCTACTGCTGTTTTCCCTTCTCATTGGCTTCCTGTTTAAGCCCGGGGGCACGGTACACAAACACAGTGCTCAAATGTGCACTGAGCTGCTATTTCCTGGTTTACTTTTTTTTCCCTTTAAAACCTGGTGCGCGGTACACACACCTGCTTAGGCAATGTAAAGAGTACTAGGCAGCCTCAGAAACACACCATTGCTTAGCTGTGCTAAGCTAAGGGCAAACCCGAGGCACAGGGCTCCAATAAGCTTACAGTATGCCTGGCACCCCCCCTCATGATGTCAGCTAACTCTTAGGCTTGAACCATGCTATTCCTGCCCTTACACTGTTAGATGCTGGCTAGGATTGAGGGGAAATCTGAGATTCAGTGTCATTCCCTTCATTTGCATAGGATTTCCTGCTAATGCATAGTTACAGGTCCCACACTGAGCCTTCCCCCTTAGCAACCACTATTCACTGGCCATGTTGTCTTCTGCCTGCCATTGAGTATAATGGCAAAAATAGTGATTTTGGTTAGAATGCTTATTTCAGGTTATTTTTTATATTTTCAGCCTGATCCTATTTGCGAATCGCTGCCCTATGCTTAAGCAGCCGAAATCAGCTAAAAAATATATGTTATTTTTTTGTATTTTTGCAACTGTTTTCCATGCCATTGACCATATATTTGGCCATTGGCATGGTTTCCACATAATGTACACACTTTATTTGGAGCTGTCATGGCTCTGTTTTGTAGTTTGCAGAAATGTACTCGCTTACTGAGTACATTTCTGCAGACTACACTAGACCTGCACGGCCGGCTGCCAACTTCCTGGATCACAAATTCACCTCATTTGCAGGTTTTCACCTGCAAATTGGGTAATTTGCATACAGGAGCTGTGTCCATGCAGGATTAGTGCAGGAGCACTCGTGCACGTCCCTGCAGCTTATTCCTGGATCGCACGGCAACCATATTGCCTCCAGGAGCTCCTGCACTATTCCTGCACACCTTGCAGGGCTTGCTAAATCCAGGGGCAGGTATATGATACAATATTTTGCACTTTATGTTTTGGGAGAATTTCATAATGAGTGGCAAAGCTACAACTCATAAGCTGAGTTCTATAATCCTACAGTAAAAAATATAGATCACACAAACTGAAAGCCGACATATTCAAGTTATCTATTTTTATGTTCTTTTATGTTTGATTTATGGTTTTCACAGACTTCAGTGGGCTATATTAACTTCCTAAGTTTCTTATTTATAGCAAAGCATACAGTCTGCATAGGTTTTTAATGAAAGGACTGTCTCATAAGGGGTTTTGTAATCTAATTTTTGAGTTAGCTCATTATTTTTACTTACTTTAATGGTCTTTAATAGTGCACCTAAGAGTATGTTAATATACGTACATTTTTAGTTTAGCAATTTTTTTTAGTTAGTTTAGATATATAATAACAGGTCCATTTTGCTCGCAGTACCATTTTTTATTTGGCTAATTGTGGACTTTGTTTAATTCTATTTTTTATTCTTGTATTTTAACGCTTTTCATTCTAACTTAAAACAGTTTTATTTTTAGGGCTTTAATATAAATGTGCAAGATGACTTTGGGTGGTTGTGTGTGTGTGTGTGTGTGTGTGTGTGTGTGTGTGTGTGTGTGTGTGTGTGTGTGTGTGTGTGTGTGTAAGATCTTTGTTTCCTGTATTTTTTACTTTTTATATATTCACATGTGCAGTGTGTAATCATTTTGCTGTAGCTTTGTTTTCTTAGCATAAATATGATCAATTAAGGCACATTTTATTTGCGTTAATGATGTACCAAGGATATAGACAATCTGCTTCTGACACAGCAACTATGTTGCTAATGCTTTGTTGATGGCATTCTAGCCTAGCTAAAATAATCAACACCATGTAACAGATATTTTTTTCCATAGCTTTTGCAGTTGATATACATGGAAGAATTTAACCAAATCCACATGTGGTCAATTCTTGTTTAGTTGGCAGAATTTGTTCAACTAAACAGATGCTCCACAGGAGTGCAAGATAGGATAATTCTTGGGGTTGGGAAAAATCCCTCTAATGGGACATTGTGGGATCTAGGTGTTAGTATATATAATTAGTAGGGTATGGGGGGCTGAAGGGGGGCTTTCCTCTGCAAAACAAAAAAACAAAAAAAAAAACAAATGAAAACAATGTTTTACCTTTTTTTATTTTTTTTTATCTTTTTTCTTTGCATTTGCCAAGGTTATTGCTAGGCAGATACATGACAGTGTGTTGATGTTCATGTTGTCAATGTTCTGTGGTTGACATTTCAATCTGTAAACAAAACTCAGTATGTGTGTGTGTGTGTGTGTGTGTGTGTGTGTGTGTGTGTGTGTGTGTGTGTGTATGTATGTGTGTGTATATGTGTGTGCGCGCGTGCATATACCATCTATGATTATTCATTACTGTCCACTTACATTAAGAACTGATAACCATAAACATAATACATTAATCAAATCCAATGAATCCATAATAATATCATAAAAACAAAACGTAGTATTTTTGAAGAGGGTCAAGACCCGCTTCACTGCTCATGCAGAGGATTGTGCACCTACATCTTTACAACTTTAAATATACCAGCTCTGAGACTGCACTACAGTGGAGAAATAGAGAAATTCCCTGACTCCCATTGTGCAGCAATTTTAAAAAAATACAGACTCTGTACCGCAGTGTCATAGTATCGTTATGTCTTAGATGACAGCACTATTTGTTAAATTTCTTTGTCAGTTTACTGCCATTTCTTGGCAAGTCATATATGCATATCTAGTATTACACAGCTGATTATAGGATATGGCACTGCTTCAGCAAGGAAGCTGTAAGTATTTATAGTCAACAAGAGAGCTATACATATTTATAAGTTAAAGAGTATTCCTTGTAGTAAACGGTTTCATTTTGTTTTCCTATTGTAAGTGTATTGTATATAAGAAATGACATCATGTAATTGCTCAGGTTGGTTTTGAAAAGCTGTTGTGGATTTTCTTTGTACTGGATATACTTTCTTTTGCTATCTACTTTCTGCCCACCATACAGTGCAATACTACTTACTGATATTACAGTTCTAAGGTCAGACAGCGAACCAGCACCTTACATGCACAGTGCAGCTACGACGATATTCCATGGACTGCCAGCAAACCTTCTGATACTGCACTTAAGTCCACAGGAAAGAAGAGTTTTCCCCTCAGGATAGACTTTTTACTTTATAATACATAGTATAATAATTTGTTGTAGCTTTATTTTTATTTTGGTTCATTGTTTGAGCAGCCAAGGAGTAATTTCAGGTGGCATAATAGCAGTAAGTTAGCACATTACTCAGTGCATGTACTCTCATGCTGTTCAGTACTATGGTATTACTCTCTTGGCCTACAATATGACCCAATGTCTCCAGATGTAGGATTTGAAGATTTTGTATGCTTCACTTTAAATCTCCAATAACATAAGACACCCACAGCTGTTTCAAAATATTGGACTTACATTTATTACTTTTCAAGCCTTGGTAAACTTATTTTACGCAGTAAGATGTTTCATTTCCTTTGTGTGCATGCTTGCAAAGAATGGCTAATGCATTAAGTTTATTCATAGGTTCATAGGTTCATAGGTAGGTATTAGGCTATTGGCCCTAGGGCTTATATAAGCCTATCCAAAAAGGTACCCTGACTTTTGCCACCCAAGAAAATCATTTTTTGTGCCCCTGTCAAGCAGAGCCACAGAGGTGATCCCCGGGGTGAATTTTCTATTTCCCATCCAATCATCACGATTTTTCTTGAAGAGTGCTAATGATGAGCTTTGTTTATATAGATAGGTAGTTTGTTCCAGAGTATGGGAAGTCTCTGGGACAGGAATCTATCCCTCCAGCAAGTTCTGTTTATTGTGGTGACAAGGTTTAGGTCCCTAGAGCGTGTAGCTCAGAAGGATTGGGATTTCTTTATGTGGAGCATGTCCAACAGCTCTGGGTTTGACATAGCTTGGTATGTTAGGCAGAGATCGCCTCTGAGTAGGTGATATGCGAAGGAGTAAAGCTGGAGTTTTTTGAGACGGTCTGCATAGGGCATCTGTTTGAGGTCAGTAATCTTCTTTGTGAGGTATTTCTGTGGCCTTTCCAGTTGTTGTAGATGTGTTGTGAGGTATATACCAAAAGGGGCATTGTACTCTATAATGGGTCTAATGAGTGACGAATAGAGGGTAACAATGACCTCTATTTTCCTGGATGAGAAACCTTTTGTGATAAGGTGTGCCACGTAGGATTTCCTGACTACTGTGGCGATGTGATTATCAAAGGAGAGACTACTGTCTACCTGTGTCCCAAGTTCTCTTATCACACTTTTGGTAAGTAGACTACCACCTATGTAGTAACTCATGGGTACAGAGTTTTTACCAAAGGGGATGACAATGCACTTTTTGGCATTGACCTTGAGGCATCTGTCTAAGTGAGGCCCTTTTGTAGAATGTCCACATTGTTAGGAGTTTCAATTATGGCTCCTAGTTTGCATAGATTTTCTGTATTAACCTGTACTTTGGAAAAGTAGATACCAAACAGGAGAGGACCCAGCACTGAACCCTGTGGTACTGCACTTGTCACTGGTCAGAAGTCAGATTTGGAGTCTGCTGCTTTCACAGTGTGGGTTCTGTCAGTGAGCCAGTTGGCAACCCATCTTGTGACATAGGGATTTATACCTAGTTTAGTGAGTTTATCTATAATTCCAGTGTGGGGTATGGTATCAAAAGCCTTGGCAAGATCTAGATAAGCTGTGTGAACCACCTTACCCTCGTCTACGGCTTTGGTGACTGCTTCAAAGAATTCTGTCAGGTTTAGGAGACATGATCTGCCTTTTACAAACCCAAACTGGGTGGGGTCCAGAGTTTGGAGATTACCAGTGTCTTTTTTTATAAGTTCCATAATGATATGTTCCATGGCCTTGCAGACCAGGCTCATTAGGCTAATGGGGCTGTAGTTCCTGGGGTCCATGGTGGCTCCCCCTTTGTGGAGTGGGATAACCGTTGCTGTGCACCATTCAGTGGGCACAAAGTCTGAGGTGAGGCTATGATTGAACATGGTGCTTAGGTGGGGTACTAGTTCATTCTATAGTTCATGTAGAATGCAGCCTGGGATGTTGCCAGGTCCCATGGGTGCTGTGTTCTTGGCTTTGGAGAGTGTGGTTTTTACCTGTGCAGCCATGATTACAGGAACTTTGCATTCTTCCGGTATAGATATGGGCCCTTTATAAGGTAAAATTAGCACTGAACCTATCTGCCAGGATGTTGGCAATATATTTGTTTCTGTATATTTAATGCCATTGTGCTGTAACTCAGAGCAGATTTGAGCATTGCCATTGATATTCTTGACATAGCTATAGAATGCTTTGTGGTTGTCTTTAGCATCAGTGGCAATTTTGTTTTCGTAACTAGCTTTGGAGGATTTTATGAGGGATCTCAGCTTCTTACTGAGGCTGTCCAGGGAGTTCCTCCAATCATGAGATTTTACTCTTTTTTACAACAGTTTCTTTCTTCTGTTGTAGAGTTTGTTTGTGGCAGGGGACCACCAGATTGGCTTCCTTTTTTTGGAGGATAGCATTTTGGTTCTGTTAGGGATAGCATGATCCATGCACTCGTGTAAGTGCTTATAAAGTGCATTTGTGTAGGATTCAGCAGTCATACCTCTATTGTCCATCTGCATGGGTGTCGTGAAGTTTACCACTTCTATTTTAAGAAGCGTAAAGTTAGCTTTGGAGAAATTGTTTATGGTGATTTCCCTAATGGGGGATGGGGCGGGATGTGGATGCCTAGGGTGATTAGCTTGTGGTCGGATTTGACCAACAAGGAATTGACCTCTGGTGGGGAACACCAGTCACCCATGTTGGTAATGACCAGGTCTAGGATATTGCTGCCCCCGGTGGGGGGGGGTGGATATGTTGATCCAAGCCACTGTAATTTATGAATTCCAGAAAACGTTGAGCAAAAGAGTTGGTACATGAGTAGTTTTCCCAGTTAATGGTGGGGTAGTTGAAATCACCCATTATTAGGGTGTTGGGTTGTACTCTAATATTTTCCAGTGTATCAAGAAATGAGGAGTGGGAATCCTGGGTCATTGTGGGGGATCTGTAGCAAGTTACAGTTTGGATTACGGTCTTGCCCAGAGTTACTTGTACTTGGATAATCTCAGATGCATTATGCTGAGCAACTAGCCTGGAGGCGTGGATATCCTTAATGAATAAAGACATGCCTCCACCTTTAGTGTTTCAGTCCAGGTTAGGTGACTGAAAGGTGTGGTATGAATTATATCCTGGTAATGCAGGGGTGTTCTCTCGAGCCTTGAACCAGGTCTCTGTCACTGCACAGATGACGATGTTCTCCATTTTAAGGAGTGCCTCAAGTGAATGCATTTTGAGGTTTAGACTTCTAGCATTGAGTAGCATTACCCTCAGATTTTGCTTGCCTGTACATGTTACGGTGGTGAATTTGTCTTTTGAACCTTGCCTAAAAAAGGCACTATATAGAGGTGACAAGAGCCTTAGCCACTTTGCTCACAGGCCATTCCCTGGGTTGTACACATTTATGCATTTGTCTCTCTGTCCTACCCTATATTACCTCCCCAGTATTTAAGGTTTGAAAAATTAAAACAGTTCTTAAAATGTCATATACTACTAAGGAATCTTCTTCCTATTGGTGACATTGAGATGAGTCCAAGCCCAGCTTCCAACAATACAAGTAAAACATGACCTAAATAAACATTACATTAATGCCCAAAGTATTCAAAATGAGATGTGAGAGTTACTAAGCAGGATTAGCCTACATAAACCAGGTAGCTTGGCAATGACTGAAATATGGCTACAAAATAATTTCAGATGAAGAAATCTTACCTCTTTGATTTCAAGTCCTTTGTACTGACTACAGCAGCAAAAGAGCAGGAGGTGTTGCCCTCCTTCACTCACGCCAAATAAAAATATTCAAAAACAATATCACAATTCCTCAGTTCAACAACCTGCAAATTATGCTTTGTGAAATCCATCTAAACTAGTTCTCTCAGCTGTAGTTGTATTATACTTACTTGTAAACCCAACCACTAGTAACATGAATATCATTATTTCAAAGAGCATTATTATTATTAATGGAGATATGAACATAGATTGTACGAGAAAGTGCACAACACTCTTACAAACATTAACCTGTTTGGTCATCCCACAAAGACCGATAAGACAAGTGATAATCAAAGCATCCTTGACTGGATCTTAACATCCAACCTTAACACCATTGGAGACATAGGTGTTCTGTGAGACAATATAAGTGACCATAACTCAACCTACATTACAAGTACACATGGGAAGTTGCAGAAAGAAATAGTATATAATTATACATGTCAAAAAACAATTAACTTTAAGCTTTAGTGTAACTGTTCTCTTAAATTTCACCATTGTAGTGAAGCAGTAGCATACTTTAATAAATCTTCCCTCAACATTATTGACTCTTTAGCACTAATTCATTAAATAAAAAAGTTAAATCTAAAGTACTACTATGATTATCAAGCAAAAGCAATCAAACAATTATCTTAACAGATATCGCCATCAACCCCTTTTTTCCATTTTGCGCATAGGTTGGGGGTGTTGCATCAACCATTGTCATCTTTCTGAATTCACTGCCACTCTCCTACCTTCTCCAGTTATCAGACCTGACTATCACAGGTCTTCTCCCACATCACCCATCTATTTCTGTGTTGGACACCTTAATTTCCTTTTTTCTTTTTCCTGTCTCTGCTAAATTTTCTTCACCAGATTGTCTTATGCCTTCCTGCATATGTGCCAATCCAAGTAATGTGCTTTTTTTTTTACCTTCTCTGAAACTGGAGCTACTTTGGCTTCTGCTCTAATGTGCCCATTTCTTCATCTATCCTATAGTGAACATTCTAACACCCATCTCTGACATTTCATCTCCATCATCTCTAGCTTCCTCAGCTACCTTCACTGTCCAGGTTTCCATAACATTCAGAGGTACTGGTCGCACCACTGTTTTGTACATCTTATTTTCAGCTTCGGTGGCACTCTTCTGTCATACACTACACCTGACATACTGTGCCAGTTGGTTGCAGCCCATCTGATTCTAGCTTTGACCATCTCATTCAGTCTTACCATCTCCTCAAACACTCTTACCAGATGCTTGAAGCTGTTAACCCGTTCCTCTACTTCCATTTTTGTCTCAGTTTTCATCATCTTCTGATTTTATTTATTAACATTTGATTGGTGGGAAAATCCAACTGGGTAGGAGCCCATTTTCAATGGATGCCCTGGGAAAAAAGCTTCAAATTATTAAAAACATTTTAAGAATGATAACTCCCATTTGCTGCCATGACAAATGTCAGTTTCATTCTATGTGCCTTGAGTTTTGCATTCCATTACCTTAACATTTGCTGAAGTTCTTTTTCTGAGTCTGCTTGTAATGTCACATGATCTTCAGACAGGCAGTTTGTTGATCTATTCCCTCAGACCTTTATGGCTAATGTAGTCCATCACCAGTATGAATAGTGAGCTCAAAGTTGAACCCTGATGCCTATTAATCCCCCTGCAAGTCTGAACACTGTTTGTACTCATGTTATTCTGTCCTTATACATAGCCGGCACTAATTTTACCAATATTTCTGGGACTTCAAACCACCGTAGGACTGCCCAAATCAGCTGGTTGGGACCTTGTCATGTGCTTTCTTTAAGTCTGGGAATGCTCAGCTGGACTCTTTTTCATCTTTATCTTCTTCTCAACTATTTGTCTCACTGCATACACTGGGTTATTTGTTCTGGATCCTGATCTGAATTTGAACTACTCATCTCTGCTGGGTCCTGATCAGAATTTGATCTATAAACATAGTGTGTAAAAGAGCAAAGAAACTCAACTGCAAGAATAAAAAGCTTTTAGTAATATAGTTCAGAAAAATGGTACAGAAAGATAGAAGAAACATCTTCAATAATCTGTCATTAAGAAAACCAAAGTTAAACCCTATGCATCCCTTTAAATAAATTAACCCCAGGCAAAAAAAAATGCGGCCTAATGCAACTGAGAAAATATTGCCTGCTTAGTGAAAACACACTATTCATTCTATATCTGTCATAATTATCACAATCTGTCACTTAACTGACCTCATCAGTCAACAGATGCTTTTTACACTATAGATAATTTCCATACAATTCAGTAAAAACATATTACTTAAAATAAAGCCAAGTGTCCCAGCATCAGCTAATTGACCTGGTGAATAATTTAAAATAGCAGCAGATGTAACTGTAAACTCCATTTGCATTATGATAAACAGATCCTTACCTGAACAATGACTGGGATCTAGAAAACTTTGCTGCATTACAGTGAGTGATTTTGTACGGGGAGTGCCCACGTGCAGAGTGTGTGCAATTCAGACAAGCACACACACACACACACACACACACACACACACACACACACACACACACACACACACACACACACACACACACACACACACACCACTAGCAGTGAATTTTCAGCAGCATTGCTAACAGAATATGCTAATGTCTATATAATCAGATAGTAATGAGCAACAATGTTAAATTGTACAGTGCAGTATATGCTACTGAGACAAAATAGGATGTCAGAATGATTCATAAACATATGAGCTGTAGCACTTATATTATGAACACAGCCATATCACTATGTTCATGCAAAGGAATTGTGAAAAATGTTTGGGGTTGCAACCACATTACTTAATGTGCATATTCAAGACACACTCGTAGTCGTATGAGCCATAATGGTACATGTGACTGTTCTTACAGGTGTTGTGTCAGCCAACTGCACTTAACATTTATTGCATGCATGACAATGACATTGTGGAATGGTACCATATGTATAGGGACATCATGGAATACATTGTGAATATGGGTTAGCCTCATCTGCCACCATGTGGGACTTATGGGGACCTATCCAAGTGGAAACTAAATGTATATATGGCTTCACATATACTAGCTACAGGGGCCTTCAGCAACCTACTGAGGACACAGAAGGGGTATCTCAGTCATCTGCCTTGAGAATATTCTAGCAGTTTCTTGATGTCATTCTTCAGCATGTGGCGGAATATATGTGGTTCCCACATATCACAGATGACAGAGAAAATATCATGTGGGAATTCTGTAATATAGCCTATTTCCCTGAGGTGCTGTGGGGCCATATACTACACCCGCATTGAAATAAAGACCCCACCTGGGTATCTGTGAAGGAGGTACATGAAGGGGTGTTACTTCATCAAATACCAGGTTGTCTGTAATGCACAGGCTGTCAGCTACAATGTGCCTACAGGTCACCCAGACAGTTATCATGACTCTGGCATATGGCACACTTGTGACCTGTACCAACTGTGTGGTGTGGCCTCCCCAAGTGATATTTTACTGACAATGCCAGATTGCCAGATATGCCCTGAAACCTGCCTTATGTCACCTATCAAACATCCACAGAATGAAACAGTGTAGGGGTACAACTATACCCTATTAGAAATACAGTGTGCTGTGGTGCATGTGTTTAAGCTGCTGAAGGCACGATTTTCCTGTCTGGATTCTTCTTGTGGTGCTCTGTATTATGATCCTGTCATGTGTAGAAAATATTTTCAGTATGTGCAGTCATACACAATATCATATTCAGGAGGCAGTTGTACACTGAGCACATCCGAGCACACCAGTCTGTGCCAGCTTAGCCAGCCTTAGGCAGAGGCCAACTAGGCGGCCGCCTAGGGCGCCGCTCTACTAGGGGCACTTTTCCAGTATTTATTTGGTGTAGGTAGACCAGGATGTGGGCAGCAGGTGGTGTGGTGGGGGGTGCCATGGAGCCCTTTTGCCTAGGGCACCAGTTGACCTAAGGCGCTCCAGTGCCAGATAAGGAGTCAGTAGAGGAATTAGCAGCAGGGGATGAATGTGGTAGGTAGAGGCAGGCACAGTATGCAGTGGCACTGACAAAGAGGCAGTAGCTTGCACATAGGTTTGGCCCAAAGCGCAGCAGGTAAACTGCAGTAAAAGTGATGCATACAAACCCAACACAAGGCTGTGTTTATCCATGCATAGGCTAGCTAAATTGTGCATCAAACATAGGCAAACTATATAACAATGTACACATTTATGCAGGTGGGGGAGGGCGCAAGCGTGTGAATGTGTTTCATAGATGGTTAGGGGCAGATCCTAACATATGTCCAGTAGTGGATACACACTTGGCTAATTGCTACTGCCCCCAGTAACCTGTGCCCCTGTGTAGTATGTGTATTCTGGGTGTCTGCAGGCATGGACGCTGTGCCCATGATCTGTGTAGAGGATCCAGTGGCCCAACACTCACAATGTTCTCCCTGATCATGCAAGTCCATCCCTGCCTTTATCATCAGAGGTTGCAGATCCTCTAGCTTCAAGTGGTGGCATTTAAGCAATGATGGTGATGGTTAGAGAATCACCTGTGGACACAATAAAGCACAACACCTTGTGTACGTATGATCCAGCACCAAAAAGATATATCAAATTCAGCTGTAGAAATAGTATCATTTAAAAAACAAACATTTCTGTACCTTCAGCATATCTCCACAAAGGTAGAATCCCTGCTGTTCCTGTATAACCTAAATTAGACAGCTTTAATAACTCTGTCTGTGAGTAATGGGTTAAGTAGGGTTACTGTCACAAAAGTAGAGCTCTGTGTACTTCTAGCATTGCCAGTAGATAGTTTTGTCTATGTACCTGTAGCATTGCCAGTAGATAGTTTTGTCTATGTAACATTGTCAGTAGATAGTCTTGATGCACAATGGATCTCTGTACCAATGTCTAGCACTGCACTGTGCAGCCAAATTAATTAATCTCTGTCACAGATGGCTTTATAATAGTGCCCCACCAGTCAACTTACCTTCATGTTTGGCCAGCTCTTTTTACTTCACCATGACTAATATCAGTGGCCCTGTGGTGGCCCATAAAATAATTATAGCTCTGGTCACCAAAAGCATTAATATCTACACCAGATCCTTCCAAACACATTCCCAGTATTGAGTGGGTAGTATCCTGACAAAAGAGCTATCAGCATGGACAGCAAGGTCCTGGAGTAACACCTCATTGTCTTCTTCAGATAATTTAATTTTATGATAACTTTGTCAGCAGGTTCACCAGCATTTTTAAGTTTACTAACATTTTAAGAGATTAATCTATAGGCATGGGAAATAATTGTATTTGTATGTTGATTATATGTGGTTCCAAAAAATTCTTAAAACCATTTTGTCCCCTCTACCCATATACTATGTTGCTGGTGGTGTGTCTAGCAGTCATATATGTCTATCCAAACAGTTTAGCCAATGGCAGCCACATAACACTACTTCCCAAAGTAATAATACTGTTTTCTGTTATTGTTAAAAAGACTTTTGCACATGTGGTATATGCATAACCTATAGGTTTTACACAAAGTGACAGTACAAGGCAAGCCTGAATGTGTTCACATGTGCCCCGAGTATTTGTTGATGGATTGTTACCCATTAGGCTTAACAATCCTTCAGTATAACAACTGTCTTATCCTTATAGTACCCCCTCAAACTCCACCTGTTCAAAAACCTATAAAAGTATTATCACAGTTAGTTCCTTATGTAGTTAAGTAATTTAGCAGCAAACAGTAACCATAGCGCAAAAAGGGAAGCTAAAAAAAAAGTAGCACCCTGGGATGAGGGCGGAATAGCATTTCGAAATTTAGAGCTTTATGCAGAATCAATTATCCTTAATTTGATGAGTCAATGGCTAAATCATAAATACAAATCTAATTGGAAAAACTTGCTCAAAACCATTTTACTTTCTAATATTGATGAAACGATAAATAATGATACTTTTACAGAAGCTAGCAAACTCTCTAGTTGTAAAAGATATCGTTCACAACACAAATAAAAATGAACATTTTTCTCCTTTTGTTAATTACATACTAAATAATTTTAGAAAAATAATGAACAATGATTATATGACAGGAAGTCTCTTATTTATAATGTTCTCAATAGGGCTTGCAAAGAAATGTCGAGACTCATTTAACATGAAAAAATAAAAGAGATGAAGGAAAATAGATTAACATTCTGGCATCAATTCCTTGAAAACAATAACATACATGAAGCAAACTTCCTTATAGCTAAATATAATATAAACCAAGATAACTGGCTAAACATACAAACATTTAGAGAACTGAATTCAAAATATTTCGAATGGCTAACACTATCCCCGGGATTCAGTAAGCTTCTGTGCAGAAGTAGCTTATTCCTGCACAGAAACAACCATTTAAGAGTAGCATGGCAGCGCGCCATGCATAGTTATGAAGCTCACTGCCTCTGCTCCTAAATGGACATGGAGCATGGACAAGTGCAGGGGGTGTGTCTGAGAGCAGAGCCCTCACAATATACATGCCCCTGAACTCAAGAATTGCCATTCGGCAATTACAATGAGCGAGAATGCTCATAGGGGGTTGTAGGGTTGCCAGCTTTTCAAATGCTCAAAGTGGGACATTTTTGGTACAAACATCAGATTCGGCAGGCTGAAACATACCCCAGTCAGTACAAAGGACAGAACTTCACTACTTTGCCTAAATAAAAGCTCATACAGTAGCATTTTAGTTGCTTATTCTGTTTCATATAACATTTGGGTGTTTCAGATACAGAATAACTTTTTTATGCAACTATTGCATAAAACATAGGAAATAATTTTGTCCTAATATCTCAGGACATTTGCCATTTTTACAATTTTTTTTCCAGGACATAACTGCCCAAAAAGGGACTGTCCCTCACAAAGCGGGACTGATGGTAACATTAGGGGTTGCCACCTCTTCAAATGCCCGAGGTGGGACTGTTAGTGTACAAACATGACATGATGCAGGACAAAACACACCCATAGCCATTGCAAAGGTCAAAGCCCCACTTCCCAGGAAAACACTATGCTCATAGCAACTGAAACATGCTAGGATGTCTTTCAAATGTGCAGATGCACACAGAAATCCACAGCAATAAGTGAAACCTGTCCCTTCCTAGAGAAAATAACATTATACATTTTTTTTATCAAACAGATTAAATTTAACCGTAGCTGTGTGGGTTTACCCATTGCTTAGCTATGCGTACTGTATCTTAAATGGCACAAGAAGGTAAATAGCAAGATACATTCAGTTGAAGCAGTACTGCAATAGTGTAGTGGTCAGAGGATTCGCTTTGCAAGCATTCAGTCCTCACTGTAGTAAATTCCATTTTCCATGTCAAAGCAATTTATGAACATTGTTTGCTGTATAACCTACTAAATAACATATATTTGTGAACTGGAATACTGCATTAAGTGCAGATGTCAGGTGTCATTGTAATGATGTGGTAAAATCCACAGATAAACACAAGTACCCCATACAGTATATGTACACATGAATCAGGGATAATAACCAAAGTTATAGTGTGTAATGAACGATAAATCCATGCTATACAGCAAATAGTGTAAAAAAATGTATAAAGTGTCTAAATATACCACTTTCCCAAGACCCATGTTTCATTTCATTCTAAATTAATGCAAGGGTAAGCGGGAGTAAGCACTTTTAAGCAGTAGTGAGCAGGTTTAAGCCTGTTTGCACTGGGCTAAGCAATGTCTACACAGGATAAGCAATTCAGAGGATAAGTGAGTGTAAGAAAATGCAACCAGAAGTTAGCATTGCTTACCGTTGTACAAACCCACGCAAACCCACTTACAGCTGCTTAAAAGTGCCTTAATCACTCTGTATCCAACAGCACCTGTTCTGCCCAGCAATAAAATAAACATCTCTTGCAGGTCTTAACCCCAGGACTCTGTACACTATATTCACAGCAGTTAACCAGTAAGCCATCACAGCTGTAGATAAAATTGAGGTATACCTAATCAGATCCTCACTACAGCAAAATCAGAATTTACATGTGAAAGGAATCTATAAACTGTTTTTTGTTGTATAACTGACTAAATAACATATATATGTGAACTGGAGTAGTGCATTAAGTCCAGATGTGAGGTGTCATTTTAATGAAGTGGTGAAATCCCCCGATAAATGCAAGTACCCCATACAGTGTACTTACACATGAATCACGGATACTAAACAAATATATAGCATGTAATGAATGATAAATCAATGCCAAATGAAAATAATGTGCAAATTAAAAAAAAAAAAACAACGCTAACCATTGCACACCTCTACTTACCTGGTGTAAGCAATGCGTAGCCCAGCTAAATCGATTTGCCCATTGGTATGCCCCTTTAAGCAATGCCAACCTTGGGTAAGCAGGTTTACTCATAGCAAAGCATTTTCAAAACCATACAATCATGGCAAAGTGCAGGAAATTGGCCCTATTTAAACCCCATAGGCAGGAGTACATCTAATAACTGGTTGCAGCTTCCTCCTGTAGGCACAATGGCTGGTGTCAGGGAAGGATCGCTCTTCCGAGCCCAGTGCTGAGGCATCCAGGAGTCCAAGGTCATGGCAGGACTCCTGGTAAAAGACCATGAAGAGAGACTGCTGCAGGGTCAGTACCAGGGTTCTCAGTATAAAGCGGAAGCCTGGGACTGTCTCGCTCGTGACCTCACCAGTGCCACTGGCATCCCTCGAAATGGTGAGCAGGTTAGGCATCACTATGCCGACCTGAAATGGAGGAAGAGGGAGTTCTTGGATCAGTGAAGCCAGGAAGCTAGGCAGGGTGATGTCCCAGCAGTGTGTAAGTACTCATTCTACTAACTGTTTATGTATATTATGGATAGGGATGGCTAAATATTCTTCTTATGTTTCTGACAGTGGCAGCGGAGCGGGCTGTGCATCAGGAAGCCCATGCGTGTAGGCTGCAAAGGCTGCATTGCAGGACAGGTTAGTAATAATCTTGCATGTACTGTCATAAGAAATAAATCTAAAAGTAGTAGAAAGTTAATAGCCAGTATAAAACCTGTATTGTGTATGAGATATAGTGAATAAACCAGCCAATATGGCAGTATGAGTCTCATATAGGTTGTATGTAAATAATAGGGTAACAGCCTGGCAATAAAGGTCTAACTCTTGGACTGCTTGTGTTTACTCTGGTATCATATGGTAATGCAGTGTTGCATTCTCTTAATAGTACTGTTGTATTAAGCACTGTTACCCACACTGTGCTACATAAATAAAATGTGTAGGAATGTCTGTATACGACTGTTGTAATCACAAGGTCAGATTGTACAACTGAGGGTGACTTAGAAAACAGTGGAAAGATACACAACAAAATCCAAATAGCACACTCAACTGAGTCGTAAACTGTTGTATCTTTAGCACACACAGCCATGGTTCGAATCCTGAGAGTGGTAGTAAGCTGTATGCAGAATCATACCCCTCAACTGTACAGAGAGTTCAGATAATTGGCTTAATTTTCCTGCTTGTCACCCTGTCACCCTGGCAAATCAGTGTGATGATCCTAGAAGTTTAGGCAGCAAATACTGACATACAACTGATTGTGAGACATCATAACTGTCAGAAATATATCTAGAAGAACAAACCTGTCAGTCTAGCAACTCACCAAAATGTTATGAGGGTAATATGCACAGTATGTGCCATCTCTACCCCATGTTGTGAAGCTATGACCAGAGTGTGTGTAGTAACAGAGTGAGACGTATGTGCATAATAATAACATGGAATCAGGTAATATGTGTGGCAACATTCAGGTAGTGTTAACAAACCTTCCCTCCACAGGTGTGTTAGATAAGAAAACTGTGCCTGGAAATAAAATATTGAAATCCTGAACTGGTACTGTTTAGTCTGGAATTGTATGGCTTTGTTAGTGTTGCAGTTTCTGTGAATAAAGTATTACTCATCACTGTCACTCACACTGTGCTACATAATAAAACTGTCTAAGAATCCCTGTATAAAACTGTCGTAATTACAAGGTCAGATTGTAAAACCACGGGAGACTTATAGACAGAAATCATTGAAGAGCTACATGGTAATATCTAAATAGCACATTCAACTGTGATGTACACTGTTTTATTTTTAGCAGACACAGCCATGGTCCGAATACTGGGAGTGGTAGTAAGCTGCATGCAGAATCATACCCTCAACTGTACAGATTTGTTCAGAATGTCCAGATAATTTTCCCATATCCACTGCCTGTTACCCTGTCCCCCTGGCAAATCAGTGTGATGATCTCTGACTTTTAGGCAGCTTTTAATGACATATAACTGACTGTCAGACTGTAAGAAAATGCATATGAAAACAAACCTGTCATTGTAGCAACTCACCAAAGGTTTATGAGGGCAATTGTCAAAATATGTCCCAG